>NW_028229531.1:300000-600000 GCF_053477565.2 Lygodium microphyllum | reverse complement strand
CTTTGAACAATTAGGTGATAGATTTTTAGATGAAAATGAGAAGAATGTCCCCATGACTCAGGTCTCAAGACAACTTATACAAATTTGACAAGAATCATATACCTCCATCCAAGAGTACACAAGAGCCTTTGATGACATTTTGAAGCTTTGGCCAAGGAAAGTTAGTCAATTACTAGAAAATGTGCTTGGTGAACTCTTTGTCAATGGCTTGGAAATAAATGCACAGTTCCAAGTTAGGATGAGAAACCCTAAGTCACTGAAGGAAGCAAAGGTTCAGGTAGATGATTATGACAGATACATTCAGAGGTATTGGGAGAGCTATTGGAGTTTTCCCACACCCTTGAAGTTCATAGGATTGGCAACATTTATTGAATGTTAGTCATGTTAGAGGTGCAAATGTGAGGTATACTAGGGAGAATCTTGACAGTAACTATGTCGATCCTAAGGCTCAGGAACCTTGGCATCCTAGTGCAACCAATCCTATGTTTCAAAACCATGAGCTAGATGGAAATTGATCTAGACCTAATGAGGGAAGCGAAGTGGTTAAGCAACCCATGAATGCTCCAAAATTAGAATAAAATTATGTGAATGAGATGACCCCTAGAAACATAGTTGATGCATGCTATCATGTGGAGGCCACCTCACTAGTGGGAGTCTAGGTGATAGGAAACCTAGTGTTCATGATGTTAAAGACCCATTTAGGGTTGGATCTAGCAAATGGATCCGATTTAGAGAAAGTGATAGGTAGCAAGTGAGCTAATATAGTTCGATCATCATGAAAGAATATAAAAATAGAAGAAGTGGTGGCATCTAATCTCGGGGGGGTGGGCATCACTCATGAATATATGTATATATAATGTGAGTTCAAAATAAGGGGTTTTCAAAACATAATTTTTATACATTTTTTATATACAAAAGGGTGTCATATAAAGGGGTTACTTATAGATTGAATAGAAAAGGGTTGTGTTTTATTCAAGAAAAATTCACAGATTAGGATATTTATAAATATACCATGAACACAGGTTATATAGAGAATATATATATAGTGAACCCCTCGAGCATCTAATCAAGCCATGCAATGATAAAAAGGAGATGGGTTTGGAGGCCCAAAATCTCAAAACTTGTAGGGTTGGGGGCTAGATGAAAATCAAAGAGTTCCAAGTGGACATACCATGGTCAATTCCCAAGTGTATGAGACTAGAATTCATAATGATATATCTAACAATGTGCACCACTTTGGGATGCAAAAAGGTGATAGGCCTAGGATTGAAACCCTACCTAGTTTGGGTGGTAACAATGTCACATGCAATAATCCAAATAGGGAAGGTTTGAATGAGCCTAAATCCATGGATCTCTCTATATGAGAGGTCCTTGGGAAGTTGGAATGATCAATCTATTTGAATGACAAGACACATGAGCTCAATGAGATCATTCATTTAGTTAATAATACCCAAGAATAGATAGCCCACATTGATGTTATATTAGTGGGAAGCCTTGGGCTGGTGGATAAAGAAGAGCCCAAGATTAAAATTTAATGCGATCAAAGTGCAATGAGCTAGCTTGCATATGTAGCATGAGACTAGCCCTTGCACTTTGTGTCCTTTTTTGTGTGTGTTTATCTTGGTTAGTGTGATAGGATGCAATGTATATGTTGAGAAAATCAAGTGTCTGATGAATTAGAGTGGCCCATTTTCTTTAGGCCAAGATGTCCACGTGGTTATCTATTTGGTATAGGTGCAATTAATGAGTTTTTCTCTTAGTACTATACTAAAGAGATTCAATGGAGTACTTGGAGTAAGCCTCGCTGTGAAAAGCTTCTTGTGGCTAAGTCTAGGTGATGTCCTTCTTTTATGAGCTATTTTCCTTTGTACTATATATGTATATGTGTATGTGGGGAATTTTCTTCTTTTGGGGACTAGTGAATCAAGGCATGAAGTCCTAAAGTTTAGGTTATGTGTGTCTGAGGAGGTCTAAGTAGTTGTCTGCCTCCTTTAAAGGCATTGTCTGACATTTAAATAGCTTTTTTGAGAGTAGTCCTTAGTGATCCTATCATGTGAGCCTACTAACAACTATTTTTAGGAGCTTCTATTAAGTGTGAGGTAGATAGAGAAGCTTACCAATAAAAAAAAGATAAGAAACAATGTATATATCCAAAAAACCCTATATAAATAGGGAGGTATGTAAAGGGGGTTCTAACCCTTTGACAAAGGAAAAAGAGAAAAGAAAGGAAAATGCCAAGAGGAGATGATCATTGCCTTGCGAAGGCTTGGTAGGTTCTTGGGGATAAGTCAGACCGGATTGATGCCTTGTCTTCCTAGGGGTGAAATTTTGTTGAAAAAAAAAAGGATGGTTGGAGTGGGAATAAAAGTGAGTGCAAGAAAATGATTTAGTGTCACCTTGCAAGAGCTTGGTAGGTTCTTGGGTACCAAGATATGACATGAGATCGATGCCCTATTCTCCTTGGATCACAATATGCTCAACTCTCTCCTTTTTACACACCTAAGTATTAAGTTCTAAAGTATAAAAGATGATGAATCAAAAGTATCTACAAATGAAAGACCAGGCTATAGGAGTTCTCACCTAGTAGGAGTTTATGGTCCAGTTGTCCTAGGTTCAGTAGGCAGGTCATACCACCACTTAGGATAACTTCTTTGATAGTCTTTTTCAGCTAGTCTATGTTGGATTAGTTGGTTAGCAACTAGCTGTAGATCTCTATGAGACTATACTTGGGGCCTATCCCTTGTGGATCTTCATGCCTTGAATTTGTCAGGGGGTAGGGTGAGAGCTATGTTTGTGTTTTGTTGTGTATCTTATTTGAAGCAGCTTCTTGATGCTCTTTATGGGTTATCAGTGTCTAGATCAGTTCATGGATTTGACGGACTAAGTTGCTCTATCCCATGGTTGCCGATGAGAGCAGGATTTAAACACTTGAAAAGCACAAAAAATGGACCAAATTTTGTCAATTCGAAGTATAAATTAAAGTTTGAAGGAAGCAACAATGGACACGGATCTAACAATTTTAAGCAACCGTGGTAGACATGAATTCAAATTACTTCTGATGACAGACTTTGCAATGGCTTTAGATTTTTCATAAATTTTTTGGATGCTAGATTGTGGTGAAACGAGTTCCAGTAGTTCGGGACTTCAAGATGGATGCACAAAAATTTTGGAATTGACATTGGGCACCAGATGTGGAAGCTGTAAGTGACTGGGCATGAAGGACTAAGAGAAGTGTAAAATTGACTTAGGAAGGAGGGGGTGCGACCTTTGGGTCCTTCCTAAGGGCTCCAAAATTTGATGCGATGGAGGGGGGGGATTTTTCCCATGAAAAAAAAAGGAGGACGCTACCTGTCTTAGGTTAATTAGGATCCTAGTCCACCAAGAGCCCGCACCCCAAGAACGCCACCTCCCACCCCTCTATTTTGACCCCACGCCATAGACAACAACACCATGACTCGCCTCATGATGCGTGCTTCTCTTTTGCCATCTTTCTATGGTGCACTACTCGAAGGCATGAACGACAACAAATTCACCCAGTGCAATGATGTGGTATACCCACACTTTGCAGGTGGTTCTCATTACAGCCTCTACACACTTTGTGCCTTTCCTAGTTGTGATTGAGGAGGGGTGTTGAGAATCAGCAATCACACTCAAACAGCCTCTTTGTATGGAATCTCAGGGTCAAGGATATGCAGGTTAACTTATCCCATATGCACAATAGTGCCTACTGCAGTTTCCTACTTTCCTATAAAGCATTGTACTTGCTTCCTTTCTTAATGCAATGATAGTACTCTTTTCATTTCAGTAAAGTGTCAATGTCATTGTCCACATACACAAGATTGTGTTTATGAGTCCAAGTCTCAATCTTGGAACCTAATTCACTTGTGTAACAAACAGTGTCCATTACATCATGAGTCTACATTTCTCCTTCCATCCTCCATAGCTTCCGGTTATGTCATGCTCTAGATCCCGCATTTCTAACAGACTTGAAGTCTGGATTCCTTGTAATCGGGTCTTCCTAACCCTTCTAGCATCGGTCTACAACTGCTCCACTTTGCACAGACACACTGGGCCAAAGCAGACTCATATCGCACTTGGTTCAAAGAGAATGGGAGACGAGAGGGATGCATCACTCCACCTCTTTGCCCATAGGGCATAGTTCCATTTCGGTCCCCTAAAACGGTATGAATCAGGGTTCTAGCCAACATTGTCTAAGGTCAGACTTCCTTCCCCAATTATGCTTGTCTCCCCTAGGTTCTCTCGAGATGAGGGCATCTCGATTCCTCTAAGGGGGAGAGGATGTAACATTCCCCCACCCTGCTCCCCCCCGAGGCTCCCCCATAAGAACCCCCCTCCCCTAGAGAATTTTTTTCAAATTTTTTTAAAAATTTTTTTCCTCCCTCTCTCTCCCCTTGCCGTCTGCATGGCGGAGAGAGAGAGAGGGTGAGTAATGGGGAAAAGGGGCCATGCAGCCCTAGGTGGGTGGTGGTAGACAACCGACCCCTCCCCCCAACCTTAGAAAGACGAGGGAGCTCTCCCCCTACAGCAACACGTCCCCCCCCTCCGTTGCAGCGCATCAGCTGCCCTCCAGCCTAATGTACCGGCAGCCCCCTCGATGGCCGTGACTAACAGAACGCCCCCCCCTTGATTGCCAGCCCGCTGCAGCTCCATAAGGAGAAGAAGAGGGAGAAGAGAAGGAGAAGAGAAGAGAGGGAAGGAGAGGAAGAGGAGAGAGAGAGAAGAAGAAGAAAGAGAAGGAGAAGAAGAAGAAAAAGAAGAAGAAGGGGAAGAAGGAGAGAAGAGAGAAGAGAGAAGAGAGAAGAGAGAAGAGAGAAGAGAGAAGAGAGAAGAGAGAAGAGAGAAGAGAGAAGAGAGAAGAGAGAAGAGAGAAGAGAGAAGAGAGAGGAGAGAGGAGAGAAGAAGAAAGAGAAGGAGAAGGAGAAGAAAAAGAAGAAGAAGGGGAAGAAGGAGAGAAGAGAGAAGAGAGAAGAGAGAGGAGAGAAGAAGA
Organism: Lygodium microphyllum; assembly: GCF_053477565.2. Classification (NCBI taxonomy): domain Eukaryota; kingdom Viridiplantae; phylum Streptophyta; class Polypodiopsida; order Schizaeales; family Lygodiaceae; genus Lygodium; species Lygodium microphyllum. The sequence goes on along the minus strand of NW_028229531.1, from coordinate 594,992 downwards.
AAGAGAAGGAGAAGGAGAAGAAGAAGAAGAAGAAGGAGAAGAAGAGGGAGAGAGAGAAGGAGAGAAGAGGAAGAGAGAGAAGAAGAGAAGAGAAGAAGAAGAAGGGGAAGAAGGAGAGAAGAGGGAGAGAAGTGGGAGAAGAGAGAAGGAGAAGAAGAAGAAGGAGAAGAGGGAAGAGAGAGAGTAGTGGAAGAGAAGGAGAAACAGAAGAAGGTGAGAGAGAGAGAAGAGAGAGAAGAAGGAGGAAGAGGGAGGGGAGAAGGAGAAGGAGAAGAGGGAAGAGAGAGAAGAGGGAGAGAAAGAGGGAGAAGAAGGAAAAGAGGGAAGAGAGAGAAGAGGAAGGAGAGAGAGAAGAGAGAGAAGAGGAAGAAGGGAGAGAGGGAAGAGAAGAAGAAGAGATAGAGGAGAGAAGAAGAAAAGAAGAGAGGGAAGAGAGAGAAGGAGAAGAAGAAGAAGGAGAAGAGGGAAGAGAGAGAAGAGGAAGGAGAGAGAGAAGAGGAAGAAGGGAGAAAAAGAAGAGAGAGAAGTAGTGGGAGAGGAAGGAGAAGAAGAGGTAGCAAGAGGAGAAGAAGAGAAGGAGAGAGAGAGAGAGTAAGAGAATAAGAGAAAACAAGAAGAAGAGAGAAAGAAATAGTGGAAAAGAAGGGGAAGAGAGAGGGAGAGCGAAAGAAGGAGAGGGAGTGGGAGTTGGTGGGCAGCTGCAAGAAACCACACCCAAACCACCCTCTCAGCGAAGGGCCCACCCAGCGGTCTTGCCCAACCAAACCTGTCAACCCAAAACCCGTCAAGGTCCGGATTGCCCAATCTCTGCGAGCTGAATGGCTCCCAAGAAAAAAGTCGCGAGAAGCGTAGGCGCCCAAGCCACCAGTAATGCTGGAGGGCCAAGCAGAGCAGCCAACGCAGCGTACACGAATCAAGCCCAGGTTTACACACATGAAATGATAGGTTTTTTCAATATTTCACATTAAAAAATAGGCTTCCACCCAATCTAGTACATGAACAATTATCTAGGATTCATGGTTTGCGCCTGTGATTACAATAAACACATGAAATGATAGCTCCCATTCGTAGCATGCAAATGCACAAATGCATGGAAATTTAGGCTTTCATGTACTTAAGCCACACAAATATGTACATATTAAGATTAAAAAAGTCATCGACTAAATGTGAAGGGAGTTAAGAATCGTAGATTGTGTCAATTTATTAAACGATCCTTGTGCACAGGAGATGAGTTTGATGGCAAAATTCTGCATAGCAATGCACTAAGAGGGGATGGAAAGAATGTATGACAAGTCTTGCAATATATTTAATGTGTTTTAAATATTACCAAGTACGTTAAAAGACATGCAAAGAATTGAGGATTCACAACTTGGAACCCTAGGATAAAACCCAAGGGAAAGAGAGATTCAAAAGAAGTTGAGTGATTAAACACACGTGCTTGTGAGTTGTTTTTAATGATCTTGTCTTAGATTATTGAAGTGGATACCCTCCTAGTTTAAGCTAGGCTAGTAAGCCAACTCTAAATGGAATGTTGATCAAGGCTTATGCTTGGTTGTTTTGAAAAGGATATTTCTAAGTGAATTGGATGGTTGCCTTGGTAAGAGGAGATCCTACTAAGGACAAGTGGTTTATAAGCAAAGTGATTGCTTGATGAAGAAAATGATATTTTCTTGATTGGAAATGAAATGGATGTTTTCCCTGGAAATTGTTACTATGTTGGTTGGTTCAGCTATGGTTGATTTCCTAAAGGAATAATTAAGAAAGGATGGCGCTAGCTACCCCCCGCGAACCGCTAAACCCTAACCAAGGGGGTTGTCAATCTGCTCTAGGAATGTGGACCGAACCCGCCGCGAGAGGTCTCTCTGTGGAAATTACTTGGTGTAGGAGGATGCTTGGGTGCCAGTGGGGGCTCTGGCCCCGTAAATCCCAATGCCTCCAGGCCCTACACAAGTGTTCTACGTGACTCGAGATAGGATCTCGAGGCCTTGATACTAGTTACAAGGCGGAATCTGTCAAGATTGTGGGAGAGAAGGAAGGAGTCTCACTTGTAGCTTTCTTGCTTGCACAATGGGGGAATACACACAAAGGTGGAGGCTGAAAACAGTTTTCCTCTTCTTAGTTGTGTAAGCCAAAAAGAACTCTAGTACAAAGAAATAGAAGAACCCTATATATGGATCTCAAACCAAACTCAACTAACTAAGGTAGCATACTAACTGAGCCACGAACTAGAGTAGATAAGGATAGCTGTCATCTAGTTATTATTCATGGGCGGTGTACCAACCGCATCTGTAGCTAACAAGTCGGTAACATAAATGCACAATGGTCACCCTGGCATATCACGAGTGGAGCTCGATATCTCAATACTCCCCCTCGAGCTCAATCCCAATTCCTGCACACCAAGCAGGTCTCTGAACTTGCGCAGTTCTCTGTGCCCAATGCCTTCGTGAATATGTCAGCTACCTGATCCTCTGTGCTGACATAAACTAAATCAATAAGACCTAGTAAAACCCTCTCCCGCACATAGTGATAATGCACCTCAATGTGCTTTGTTCTAGCATGATAGTCTAGGTTATTGGCCAAGTGTATACTACTCATGTTGTCACAATAAATGACAACTGGCCCATCTGTAGGGTGATGCATATCATAAAGTAGCTTATGCAATCAACCTACCTCACATGCAGCCATTGCTGCACCCCTATACTCAGCCTCTGTGCTCGACAAGGCAACTGTAGGCTGTTTCTTGCTGCTCCAAGTGACTGCAGCACTCCCAAAAGAGAGCACATATCCACTGGTAGATCATCTATCAGAAATACTACCAGCCCAATTAACATTAGTGTATCTATGCAACTGTATCTGAACCCCAGTCTCATAAAATAGTCCATACTGAAATGTGGATTTCACATACCTGAGTATGTGTCTAGCCACATCCAAATGCGGTTTCCTTGGAGCCTGCATAAAAACTGACTTACCAATCCAACAGCATAGCTCAAATCTGGCCTGGTAATAGTCATATAAATCAAACTTCCTACTATGCGTCTGTACATAGTAGGGTCTTCCAGAAGCTCACCTGCATCTGCGCTCAGCTTCACATTCTGCTCCAAAGGAACTGAAATAGACTTATAGCCTGTCATCCCATATTTGGACAGCATGTCCAATCCATACTGCCTCTGCAAGAGCCGTATCCCACTTGGTGATCTAATCACCTCAATGCCCAAGAAATAACGTAGCTCTCCCAAATCCTTCATCTCAAACTTCTGCTTCAATAGCATTTTCACATGAAGGATATCTTCATCACTATCACCTCTCATAATCAAATCATCAACATAAATGACAAGTAGCATAATACCTTTCTCTGTTTTTCTCACATAAAGTGAGAAATTTGCCTCCGAAATCTGAAAGCCAAGAGTGACAAGATACTGTCCTATCTTGTCAGACCATGCTCTAGGTGCTTGCTTCAAGCCATACAAGGCTTTCTTCAACTTGCAAACAAACTCAGGATGAACAGCATGCACATAACCTGGTGGCTGCTCCATATATACCTCTTCTTGCAAGTCACCATGCAAGAAGGCATTCTTTACATCCATTTGATGTAAAGACCATTCCTTTGATGCAGCCATAGCAATGACTGCTCTTACGGTTGCCATCCTTGCAACCGGACTGAATGTTTCTTCATAATCAATGCTATATGTTTGTGCATACCCCTTGACTACTAATCTTGCCTTGTATCTGTTCACAGAACCATCTGCATTGTGCTTCACCTTATAAACCCACTTACAACCAATTTCATTCTTATCTTTAGGCAAAGGTACCAATTCCCATGTAGCATTTGCTTTCAAAGCATCCATTTCTTCATCCATGGCTTTCTCCCATTTTTCTTTTCCTATGGCTTGCTCAAAAGAAGTGGGTTCTGGTTCTTGTATCACTTTGACCATATAGGCATAGTGAATGGCTGTAAACCCATCATATTTCAGCCTATCCACAGGATACCTAGCTCTGGTAGACCTGCACAAAGTAGGTTCACTCCCAGGTGCTCTCAAAACATCCCTGGTCTTCCTTACTCCAGGTGTAACAATAGAAGGAATACCCAACTCATCATCAATGCTCTGTTCTGAGCCACTGGATTCACCATTGTGGGAGCTTTCACTCAACTGCCAAGACCCACAGACCGCTTATTGTTTCAAGCGTTCCAAGCGAGCTCTAATGGCTATCTCTCACCTAGCTGACGCGCCGTCGATCCTACGAGTGTAGTGAGCTTACCTTGATGCTCGATCAAGTACCCTCCTCCCTCTTGCACTCCGGTAGCTCCACGATCCTAGATGCTAGCTCAAGCATCCTCAAGCCTCCTCCATCTCCAAGCTCCATCCTCCATAGTCGCGCGCGCAAGAGGAGAGAAGAGAAGAGAAGAGAAGAAGAGGAGAGGAGATGGTGAAGAACTTCACCCTCTTGATCCCTCACTCTCACACACACTCACTCCCTCACACTCTCACACTCCCTCTCTCAAGAGCACACACAAGCAAGAAAGAGAGAAGAAGAGAGGAAGAAGAAGACTCCTTTTGCCACACACCAAAGAATGAGCTTCTCATTCACTTTTCAACTTTATATACAAAACCCTAAATCCCTTTTGGGCGGTCATCCCCTTTTCCCCTTTTTACATGGCCGGCCATAGCCTAGGCCCTTTTCCCCATTGTCCTTCTATCTTCCTAGCTTCCTTTTCACTGCCCATCTATATTTACAAATTGCACGGGTGAGAGCCCGGTGCTCTTTTACAAGATTTCAGGGTGAGCCTTTTTATTTAAAATGCGCATTTTCCCTTTTGTATTTGCCTTGGACTTTTAAGGTTACCCTTGTGCTTTTGGCCTTTTCTCCTTTTATTTCTTCAGTCGGGCTACCTTTTTTCTGCCTTTGCCCTATGTCTTGGTAATGACCGTGACACCAAGGTAGGCGGGTTCTACAGGCTCCTCCTCATTCTCACAGATTTCCATAATTATGGCTACTCGTATTTTGACGGGTGGTTCTACCATTGGTGGCTCATGCAAAGTATGAGTGGGCGGGTAGTACTTCTTGACCCGGTTGCCATTGAAGAAGCCCATTCCTTCACCATCCAGTGTTTCTAGCTCGACATTACCAGTTCGGCTGATTGCCCGGACCTTGAAGGGTCCGAGACCTCTGAATTTCATCTTTTGCTTATGTCCTTTAACTGAATAGAGGAGCACTAGGTCACGTTGCTCAAACTTCCGTTGCTTGACATGTTTGTCAAACCAGCTTTTGCGTTGGGCTTTCTCACAGATCAGTGCGTGGGTGGCTAGAAGACGAACCTCTGACAGGCGTTCCAGCTCAACCAAGCATTGCGTCCATGCTTCCTTCCCTTCCCACTGTTCTTGGAGCGCTATCCTCAGGCTAGGGACGAAGAATTCTAATGGGAGAATGGCTTCAGTCCCATAGGTTAGCTTAAAAGGTGTTTGACCAACGGCCGTTTTATAAGCTGTTCGGTAGGCCCACAAGGCTACTATTAACTTGTTATCCCAGTCGCTTCGTGAGGCTGAGACCACTTTAGTCACGACATTGATGAGAATTTTGTTGGTTGATTCTGCCTGGCCATTAGCCTGAGGGTAGTATGGTGAGGATTTGCGATGGATGATGAGAAAGGTGGATAGGAGATGGGCTATCACTTCGTTGATGAAGTGCGTTCCCTGGTCGCTAATCAGTTCGATGGGGCACCCGAAACGCGAGATTACTTGCTCCCATAAGAACTTGGCAGTCGTCCTAGCATCATTTTTCCGCGTGGCTCTCGCCTCCGCCCATTTGGTGAGGTAATCCGTGGCCACCACGATGTACCTAGCTTGTGAGTATTGCGCCGCGAGGCTGATGGGTCCTATGAAGTCAATCCCCGATTTTTCGAAGGGTTGGCGAGCAATAACAAGGGTTAACTCCATCTGATCTTTATGAATCGGGACTTTTGTCCGTTGGCACTCGTCACAATGCTTGACGAATTGTGTAGCATCACGGAAAAGTGTGGGCCACCATAGTTGGGACTGCAGCACCTTCCGTGCTGTCGTGTCTCCGCTAAAGTGTCCTCCTGCAATACCGTTGTGCGCCTCTGAGAGCACATCGTGCATCTCATACTCACATACGCACCTACGTAGCAATCCGTCTTGCCCCAACCTATAGAGCTGGCCTGCAATCAGCTGGTAGGGCTGGATTTTCAGGATCAAGCGCCTAAGCCGTGCCCGTTCTATTGGTCGTTCGGGCAACCCATGCTCGAGCACTTGAACTATGTCGTCTGCCCAGTATGGTGTCAGATCGGCCCTGAATAGGTCTCCTTCGCTGGGACAGATGGAATAAGTGGCTGTCCGGTAACTCATCCATAATGCCTTGTCCAGCAGCTTCTCCAGTGGGTATACAGGACAAATGATCAGCCATGTAATGTTGTTTTCCCTTCCGCACCACCACGGAGAAATCGAACTCTAGGAGCAGGAGAACCCATCGAGCTATACGTCCTGTAGCACAAGGTTTGTTCAGTAAATAGAGCAGGGCTTGATGGTCTACGAAGAAGGTGAAGGGAGTGGCCAGTAGGTAATGCCGGAACTTCTTCACGGCAAACACCATGGCTAATCCCTCCCTTTCCGTTGTCAAATAATTCATCTCCGTCTCAGTGAGTTGCCTGCTAGCAAAACTCACTGGGTAATCTAGGCTATGCTCACCAGGTTGGCACAACACTGCCCCCACGGCAAACTTAGAGGCGTCAATATGTACGTGGAAAGTAATGGTCCAGTCTGGGGCTCGTAGAATAGGTGCCGTTGTTAGAGCATTTTTCAATTCTTTGTACGCCCATTGGCATGCTTCGGTCCACTCGAAGACAATTAGCAGCTTGTACAATGGCCTAGCGATCAGCGCGTAGTTCAGTACAAACTGCCGATAGTATCCTCTATGACCTAAGAAGCATTGAACTCCCTTGTAATTACCTGGGGGTGGAAGGTCAACGATAACTTTGACCTTCGAGAAGTCCGTGGCAATGCTGTTCTTTGACACCAGGTGTCCTAAGATACATCCGTGCTTCACCCAAAACTGACATTTCAAGGGGTTCAAGGAGAGATGGTATAAGCGACACCGTTCAAAGACCGCGCGGAGTTTGTCTAGATGTTCAATCCATGTCGAATGGACACACAAGTCATCGACAGAGACCTCTAACTCCTTGCGAAGCATGTCCTTGAATATGGTGCACATGAGGCGTTGAAAGGTGGTGGGGGCATTGGTTAACCCGAAGGGCATGACTACGTATGCAAAGATGCCCCACTCAGTGGCGAAGGCGGTCTTGTGCATGTCTGCAGGATGCACTTGCACCTGATTGTACCCCGAGAAGCCATCCAGGAAACTATAGGCTTCCTTACCTGCCACTCTCTCAAGCATGTGCTCAGTGTACGGTAAGGGGTAGTTGTCTCTCTTTGTAGCAGCGTTCACCTTCTTGTAATTGACACACATACGAATCTTGCCGTTTTTCTTCATCACAATGACTATGGGTGACACCCAGTATGTGTGCTCAATTTCGTAAATGAATCCAGCTCAGCTTGTCGATTTCCTCCTTGACAGCATGAGCGTGCTTTGGATTCATGGGGTACGGTCGCTGCTTGACCGGTGTTGCATCCGTCGTCATGGGTATGTTGTGAGTCACAACACTCGGATCTACCCCTCGTAGCTCATCTAAGGACCAAGCAAATATGTCTATGTACTCCCGCAAAAGAGTGACAAGACTAGACTCCTCTTCAGTAGTCAAGTCCTCGGCACACATTGGTCGGGGTACTTCCCCTTCTAGGGCTAGGTTTGCCTCCTTGACCTTGGCTGGCCCTTCGATTGGTTCGCTGGTTTGCCCTTGGCGCTTGGCACTTAGTAGAACCACTACCCTGTCCCCTTTTTTGAATTTAGAGAAGCGTTTAGGGAGGTCTTGCGGCTTTCTTTGTTCCTCTGATCGTGCATCCTTGGGACGCTTTGCCTCATCCTGCCGCAACCGTCTGCGCCTCAGGTGGACAGGTAAGTCCCCCTTGGTGCGTCTGGTCATGGGTGGCCTAGGGATTTCTGGGTCACTATCCGAAGTAACTTCCGATTCAAAGTTAAACCCCCCCATTTTCACTAGAGGAGGTGGTCTCCCCTGGTGGCCGCAGTTCAGATGACGATTCGGTTCTAAGCAGTGCTGTCGTTCCTGGTGTTGAGATATCGAGCTCCACTCGTGATACGCCAGGGTGACCGTTGTATATTTATGTCACCGACTTGTCAGTTGCAGACGCGGTTGGTACACCGCCCATGAATAATAGCTACATGATAGCTATCCTTATCTACTCTAGTTCGTGGCTCAGTTAGTATGCCACCTTAGTTAGTTGAGTTTGGTTTGAGACCCATATATAGGGTTCTTCTATTTCTTTGTACTTGAGTTCTTTTGGCTTACACAACTAAGAAGAGGAAAACTGTTTTCAGCCTCCACCCTTGTGTGTCTTCCCCCATTTTGCAAGCAAGAAAGCTTCAAGCGAGACTCCTTCCTTCTCTCCCACAATCTTGACATGGTATCAGAGCCTTGTTCGTGGTAAGGAGCTCAAGAAAGCAAGCCAAGCTCGCGGTGGTCTGGTAAGAGGAGCAGTGTTGCTTTCATTTCCTGTTTTGGGAGCAGATCTCTGCAGGTAGCATAGCCGAAAATTGCAGGAGTGCATTGTCTCAGGTTGAGACGCCCTTCGCGGTGAAGCAAGAGGGCAGTATATGCTGCGGGAGAGGGCTTTAGCCCTTGGCGACCTTGTTTTTTTTATTTGAGGCCATTTCGGGGCCTGTTTTGCAGACGGAAGTTTTCTGCACGCACTCAAGAAAAGGCTCAGTTTTATGCTGTGCGACCACTGTTCTACAGGTCGGTGAAAAGTTACTGTAGAAATTGCATCATATGCTTGTGCGCAGAGACATTGGGAGTTTCAGAATCATCCTTGGTTCCTGTTTATGCAAAATCGTCACTAGGAAGTGACTGTGTGGTCAAATACCACTTTCGCCAGTTTTGCAGATTTGCCCTTGTGAGGGTGAAGCTGTGTTTTTTGCAGTGACAGAATTTCTTGCAGTATTCTGTAATGGCGTCTGATTCTCTTTCACAGATTGTCACTGAAAAGCTTGACAAGAACAACTTCCAGGCATGGAAGTTTAGAATGACGAATTTCCTTATGGGAAAAGGATATTGGGAATTTGTTGCAGGAAATGAAGAAGAACCAGTTCTTCCTGATGTTCCCAATCAACAACAAATGCAGGCATTTAAAACATGGCATGAGAGAGCCAGGAAAGTTATGTATTGGCTGTCTATCAGTATTTCAGACTCTATGATTGTGCATATTCAGGATGCAAGTACGCCAAAGGAGGCATGGGATACTTTGTCAAAAATGTATAGCACAAATACGCAAGCCAGGAAAATGCAGCTCAAGCAAGAGTTGCATAATGTGCAAAGAGAAAGTATGAGCATCAACGACTACCACATGAAGGTGAAGAAGATTGCAGATGCACTTGCTTCCATTGGGTCGCCAGTGGAAGATGATGATTTAGTTTCCGTGACCTTGAATGGTCTAGGAAAGGATTATGCACAGTTTCGGACATCCATTTCAGTTCGTGAAAGATTTCCTGATTTTGAGGAGTTGATTGCTCTTCTAATTTCTGAGGAACAGAGAAATGGTGGTGCATCTTCTTCAGGAGGAACTTCAAAAGAAGCTGTCTTCTACTCAAATGCTGGAAGAGGTAGAGGCAGAGGTAGAGGAGGCCGATTTGGAGGCCGTGGCAGAAATCAGAATATGCAGCAAACTCAAGAAAACCAGTCCTATGGAGGAGGACGTGGTAACTCTAGAGGCAGGGGGAGCCAAAGAGGTCGTGGTGGATGGCAAAGAGGCCAAAATGCAAACAGTAATGTTGAATGCTACTACTGTGGTAAAATGGGTCATATGGCTAAAGACTGCTATAAAAAGCAGAATGACATCATGAATGGAAAACTGCAACAAGGGAATTATGCATCTTCTAGTAGACAGGGTGATGACAGAAATGAGCATTTGTTCATGGTGCAGCACATGAACAATTCTATGACAAGTGCAGAAGAAAGCAATGATGTATGGTATGTTGACTCAGGTGCATCAAACCACATGACAGGTCATGCAGAATGGATGGAGGATGCAAGGAAAATGGAAAAACCAGGATTTGTGGAGACTGGTGATGATACTGCACATCCTATTGTGCAGATTGGAAAAATTCCCTTGTCTATGCAGGGTGGGAAAAAGAAATACCTGTCCGATGTATTTCATGTCCCGAATATCACCAAGAATCTGGTTTCAGTTGGTCAAATGGTTGAACAGGGCTTGCAGGTCAGATTTAATCCTCATGGATGCTTTGTTGAGGATATGAAAAATAAAGGTCGCTTGATAGCAAAAGGAAAGAAGAAGGGCAGAATGTTTACATTGGATGCAGACATGTCTGAATTGAGTGCAGCAATGTTTGCACATGGGACCGGTGTAGTTGCAGATATTGATATCTGGCATAAACGCATTGGTCATGTTAATGTACAGCGACTTAAATCAATGCAGGCCCAAAATATTGTTGCAGGATTGCCCAAATTCAAGGTTGCAGAAATGCATAAGGTATGTGAAGCCTGTCAGTTTGGAAAACAGGCAAGGAAACCATTTCCTAGACATGTTCAAGAGAGTGAGAAGCCATTGGAATTAATTCACTCTGATGTGTGGACAACTAAAGCTGCATCTCTTGGAGGCTGTCATTATTTTGTCAGTTTTATTGATGACTATAGCAGAAAAGTTTGGGTGTATTTTATGAAAAAGAAAAGTGAAGTTTTTGGGCATTTCAAAACTCTTAAAGCTATGGTTGAAAAAGAAACAGGCTTGCAGATAAAATGCCTAAGGTCAGATGGAGGGGGAGAGTACCTCTCAAATGAGTTTGCAAAGTTCTTGCAGGAGCATGGCATAAAGCAGCAATATTCATGCAGTTATACACCACAACAAAATGGAATTGCAGAAAGGAAAAACAGGCATATTGGAGAGGTATCTCATGCCATGCTCAATGAAAAAGACTTGCCAGATTTTTATTGGGCTGAAGCAGTTGCTACAGCAGTCTACATAATGAACAGGACTCCCACTGCAACAATACATGGAATGACTCCAGAGGAGAGGTATACTGGTAGGAAACCAGATATTTCTCATTTGAAAATTTTTGGTTGCATTGCCTATGTACATGTGCCAGATGAGCTGAGATCCAAGTTGGATCCAAAAGCTGAGAAGTGCATCTTTATTGGTTACTCTCTGCAGCAAAAAGGGTATAGATGCTATAACCCTTCTACTCGTAAGTTTACAGTGAGCAGAGATGTTGTTTTTGATGAGATGAGTAGCTGGTATAAACCAGTAAATGTGATTGATGATGAAGATGCACAAAATGGTAATGCTACACAGAATTCACAGCAGCAGTCACAAAATATTAGTGGACCTGGAGCGTCCTCTAGCAGTGGTTCACATTCTTCGCCATGGACAGGCAGATTGAGATCAGGAGAATCTTCTCAAAGCAATGCAGATAGTGGTATGCAGGTATCACGAAAAGGAAAAGAGAAGGTTGATCAGCCCATGTTTGATGTGAATGCAGGTCACTCTTATGTGGATGGTGAATCGAGTGGCTCAGAACAGAGCATTGATGATGAGTTGGGTATTCCTTCTATTGTTACACCTGGAGTAAGGAAGACCAGGGATGTTTTGAGAGCACCTGGGAGTGAACCTACTTTGCGCAGGTCTACAAGAGCTAGGTATCCTGTGGATAGGCTGAAATATGATGGATTTACAGCCATTCACTATGCATATATGGTCAAAGTGATACAGGAACCAGAACCCACATCTTTTGAGCAAGCCATGGGAAAAGAAAAATGGGAGAAAGCCATGGATGAAGAAATGGATGCCTTGGAAGCAAATGCTACATGGGAGTTAGTACCTTTGCCTAAAGGTAAGAATGCAATTGGTTGTAAGTGGGTTTATAAGGTGAAGCACAATGCTGATGGTTCTGTGAACAGATACAAGGCAAGATTAGTAGTCAAGGGGTATGCACAAACATATGGCATTGACTATGAAGAAACATTTAGTCCGGTTGCAAGGATGGCAACCGTAAGAGCAGTCATTGCTATGGCTGCATCAAAGGGATGGTCTTTACATCAAATGGATGTAAAGAATGCCTTCTTGCATGGTGATTTGCAAGAAGAGGTCTATATGGAGCAGCCACCAGGTTATGTGCATGCTGTTCATCCTGAGTTTGTTTGCAGGTTGAAGAAAGCCTTGTATGGCTTGAAGCAAGCACCTAGAGCATGGTCTGACAAGATAGGACAGTATCTTGTCACTATTGGCTTTCAGATTTCCAAGGCAGATTTCTCACTTTATGTGAGAAAAACAGAGAAAGGTATTATGCTGCTTGTCATTTATGTTGATGATTTGATTATGACAGGTGACAGTGATGAAGATATCCTTCATGTGAAAATGCTATTGAAGCAGAAGTTTGAGATGAAGGATTTGGGAGAGCTGCGTTATTTCTTGGGCATTGAGGTGATTAGATCACCAAGTGGGATACAGCTCTTGCAGAGGCAGTATGGATTGGACATGCTGTCCAAATATGGGATGACAGGCTGTAAGCCTATTTCAGTTCCTTTGGAGCAAAATGTGAAGCTGAGCACAGATGCAGGTGAGCTTCTAGAAGACCCTACTATGTACAGACGCATAGTAGGAAGTTTGATTTATATGACTATTACCAGGCCAGATTTGAGCTATGCTGTTGGATTGGTAAGTCAATTTATGCAGGCTCCAAGGAAACCACATTTGGATGCGGCTAGACGCATACTTAGGTATGTGAAGTCCACATTGCAGTATGGACTATTTTATGAGACTGGGGTTCAGATACAGTTGCATGGATACACTGATGCTGATTGGGCTGGTAGTATTTCTGATAGACGATCTACCAGTGGATATGTATTCTCTTTTGGGAGTGCTGCAGTCACTTGGAGCAGCAAGAAACAGCCTACAGTTGCCTTGTCGAGCACAGAGGCTGAGTACAGGGGTGCAGCAATGGCTGCATGTGAGGTAGCTTGGTTGCATAAGCTACTTTATGATATGCATCAGTCTACAGATGGGCCAGTTGTCATTTATTGTGACAACATGAGTAGTATACACTTGGCAAATAACCCAGTCTATCATGCTAGAACAAAGCACATTGAGGTGCATTATCACTATGTGCGAGAGAGGGTTTTACTAGGTCTTATTGATCTAGTTTATGTCAGCACAGAGGATCAGGTAGCTGACATATTCACGAAGGCATTGGGCGCAGAGAAGCTGCGCAAGTTCAGAGACCTGCTTGGTGTGCAGGAATTGGGATTGAGCTCGAGGGGGAGTGTTGAGATATCGAGCTCCACTCGTGATACGCCAGGGTGACCGTTGTATATTTATGTCACCGACTTGTCAGTTGCAGACGCGGTTGGTACACCGCCCATGAATAATAGCTACATGATAGCTATCCTTATCTACTCTAGTTCGTGGCTCAGTTAGTATGCCACCTTAGTTAGTTGAGTTTGGTTTGAGACCCATATATAGGGTTCTTCTATTTCTTTGTACTTGAGTTCTTTTGGCTTACACAACTAAGAAGAGGAAAACTGTTTTCAGCCTCCACCCTTGTGTGTCTTCCCCCATTTTGCAAGCAAGAAAGCTTCAAGCGAGACTCCTTCCTTCTCTCCCACAATCTTGACACCTGGTTGGGCTAGGCCGGCTTGCTCAAGGTCTACTGCTCCTATCCATTCCAACCAAGCACGATCACATTTCGTACACATAACTCCTTGGTCCACTCTAAGGGCCTGTCTCTTCTGCGGCTTAGCATCTGCCCGTATCTGCTCAATTTCTCGCCCTTCAGTGTCGTATTCTATGGTATCCACCTCACCCTCACTTTCATCATCGAAGGATTGGCAATCTTCATATTCATCACAGGAATCTTTATCGCTCGACTGCTCATCGTCTCCCAAGGCTTACTCTCCCTTGTCTTGTTGCTCGGGAACCAAAGCCCAGTTATACCTGAGGTTCAGTTCGTGTACCCTGGTCCACTTCCACTCGGACTCTTCCAAGAGGTCCTGGAGTGGCTTGAGGTTGGAGGCTGCGTTGCCTGCCAGTCGGTCCGTTAAGTGCTCCAGTATTCCCTGGAGTTCCCTCTTGTTGGAAGGTACTTGGAAGATGACAGGCTTAGGCCCTTCATGGAGGCTTGCTGCCATCATGTAGACAGGTGTAGAGAGTGTTTTGTTTGGCTTGCCAAATGTTTTGATAGCCTGCTCGTACACCTCATGGTCTGAGAACGGCAGGTCAAGTGTAGCAAGAACGTGCATCCAATCCCGCTCGTCCTCTGGGCATGGGATATACTTAGTTAAGGACCCATAGGGTTCCTTGACCTGAGTGTTCCCTTTGAGCATAGTAGAGATGGCGTCTAGGTGGACTGGCGAGGTCTTCCAAGTGTCCATCTCTATTTTTACGGCATCAGTTTGGTTGCCAAGGAAGATCAGGCTGTTACCCCAATCTTCGATAACTCTAGCATTACGCATCTAGGGTCGACCCAATAGGATATCATAGTCCACTCCCTTCATGACTATAAAGTCGACAGAGAACTAGACTCCTGCAATCTTTACTGGCCAATTCTTCAAGACCCCGAATGGCTTCACTCGCATACCGTTTGCTAGCGTGACATTAAACCGAGCAGCTTTGATAGGCGGGTTTCCCCATGTCTGCAGCACTGCGTGGCTAAGCACACTAACCCCAGCTCCCGTGTCTACAATTCCCTTCCTCGTTGCGTCCCCCAGGGCTAGGACTGGCAGGACTGCGTGCATCTCCGAGCCCTCCCAGAAGGCGTTGACGTGCAAGGATTTAGGCTCGGAGTGTAGCGTCAAACTTGGCAATTGTGTTTCCGCATCCTGGTCTTAAGGATCTGCCGGGGCCTGCTCTTGCGGTCCCTCAACCCACTGCTTGAGGTCTTGCCATAGGGTAGGGTGCTGCTTAAGCAGATCTCCCAGGCCAAACGTTATAGGGGTGGTCACTAGCGTGGTCAGGAGATTGCTAAACACTCGTCCTTCCCTTAGCCTAGACTATCCGGGCCAATGGCCGCGACTGATCTGCGGCTCTGTTGCGTCTAGGCTTGGCCTCAATGGCATTGCTTGTGGCATAGTAGCCACGACTGACTTAGGTTGGGTGGTGATATTGGCGTGCTTATGCTGGAGAGATCATCGATCTCGTCCTCCGTGATGGGTTCAACATCCTTGAGGTGCTGTTAAGCCTCCCTCACCCATTCCTTCACCTTTTCTATGGCCTCTAATTGCCGCTTGGGGTGTGGGTATTCCCCTATCTTAGCGCTTCCCTTTTGGGCAGTTTTAGGGGCTGAAGTCTCTGCCTCTGCGTCTGAGACTTTCTTCCCGTGAGGTAAGGTCGTAACACTGTCGGTTTTTTAGTGCGACCTTAGCCTCCGATCTCTTCTTTTTCCGCCCACGGCTTTTCTTTCCTACTGAGGTCGCGTCAAGATTGCTAGGTCCTGGCAGAGAGATGCCGGCCTTCTTCGTTTGTGCTCGGGTCATAACTCGCAAGGGAATAGGTGTGGCCTCCCCATCGGGGTTTTCAACACCGAACAGCCCTAATGGGACGGATGGCAAATTAGCTGAACTGGAGGGTGACTTCCGTTTTGGGTAGTCTATGAAAAGATGGGTGATTCCGCACTCTGCGCACCTTTGGTCAGCTTTGTCCCTGTTTTGCTGCTCTCTTTCGGGGCAGCGCGAAGAGACATGACCTGGATGTCCACACGTCCAACAAGTGACCGGATCCTGTGGCTGCCCTCCTAGGCCTCTACCCCATCCTCGTCCTAATGCCATCACCGGCACAGGTCGATAATCCATGAGGACCGCGTTACCCTCGTCGTCATGCGAGACGTAAGGGTATATGTAGGTCTCTTCGTCACTGGGCTCCTCCACGTAGTGTATGGGAGCGTCGCTCCAGTGGGTGGGTCACATAGGGACTAGGCAGTCTCAGAATGCCGGTAGGATTTATGTCCAGCCTAGGGACATCTGGTTTCATATTGTTAGGCGCATTAGGGCTAGTGGGGCTCCCTGTCCGAAGAATGGATGCGGCCTGTTAGCTGGATAAGGCTGGCTGTAGGGTTGCGCGTATGGTAGTCTTCGTGGTAGTCTACAGTGTGTGGCATCGTGGCCGAACCTACCGCAGTTAGCGCAGGGTCTTGACCTAGGGTCTTGACACTCTACTGGCAGGTGGTTTCCTCCACAGTACACGCATTGGACGTGCGGACGCGTCGGTCGCCTCAACATGTCTTGTATTTTGGCCAATTCCGTCTTGACCTCGGCCAAGCCGTGGTCCGTCTCGGTGGTCTTTCCCTTATCTTGGGATGATGGTTTTGATCGCTCGCTAGAGGTTGACGTTCGCTCTAAACTCCGTGGGTTGGTTTCTTCTAGGTTTGAGCTCCTGGAGCTCTGCTCTTTCAGCTGGTCATCGACCCTGATGGCTTCCTCAAAAACCCTAGCCACCACGTCTCGTTGCAAGCTTGAGTTGCCTGCCAGTGCCTTGTACAATTCCTCATCTCGAATTCCGCTGATGAATACAGTCGATACTGCCCTGTCAGTCGGTCTCTCGCCTAAGGGGATTCTTTTAAGGAGGCTTCTCACGTGGGTCACATAGTTGCGGATGCCCTCCTTCTCCTTCTGCTTGACATTCATCAGGCGTACTAGCAGGTTGTCAGAGTATCCGGGTTCAGCAAACCTCTTGACAAAAAGGTCCTTGAGGTTATTGAAGTTGGCTCGTTCTATGGCGTCCAAGCTTGTATACCACGTCCTACCCTTATCGCTTAAGCAAAGTCCGAATGCTTGCGAACGTTGAGCCTGGTCGTTGAGGCCATTGGCTTCGCAGACTTGCTCAAACTGCTCGACGAAGCTGTACGGGTCGTCAAGTGGCTGGTACTTGTCGAGTTGCATGGCGACAATAGGTATTTTGCTTGGCTCTTTGAGTCCTGGTTTGCCCCCAACCCTGTAAGTAGCGATGTTGCTAGCGCAGTGGCACTCTGCTCTACCGCGGTGTTATCAAGCAGCTGTTTCATGAGGAGCTCGCCCAACGTCAGGTCTTCCTCTAGTGCTCTTTCCTGGTCTGTTCGGTTCCGACCAGCCAAGTTCAGCACTCGCTGCACCTCATGCAGCTCCATGCTTTGCCTTAGGCTCCTGGCTTGTTGGTCCCTATTATACTCGGCTATGCCCTGCAATGCCTTGCGGGCTAGCCTTCTCTCCTCCTCTAGGTCCGCAATGATTGCATCTGCCGTCCTGCCACGGTGCTCGTACCGGGCATGTGCATCGTAACTGCTCACCATCTGTTGTATAGCTTCTCGGAATGCGCTCACATCGAGCTCCCCTGTAAACCGATGGTCTGAGCCTCCCTCTGTCATGGTTGAATTCTTGCACCTGGTCGTGAGACACATCCTTGTCGTTGACGCTCCTTGCTTGATTCTACCCTGCGCTTCGCGTGTTTGCCTATACCTTGGGTCTTCTCCTATTGGTGGGTTTTTTTGAGCGATTTATCTGAGTGAGTTCCTTTAATTTTTGAATGCAGTGCTCAACTTATGGTCACTCGTGAGTGTGTTGTTCCTTGTGCACTTGTGCTCAATCAGGCTTTCAGCTTTCCTAAGTGTACTTCAAGTGCAGAAATTCAACATGAGTGCTGCGAGCAATTCCCTGGCGTCTCACTCACTCTCGCTCGTTTCGGGCCTCATAGGCTTTGCTACTCCAGTCCTGGCTGTTCTATGGGTTCTAGGGTCTTGTGCTACTTCCTGTGGTTCGCGCGGGGGTGGGTCGCTGGGGAGTGCCCCAGTGTGTCCCTAGATGGGTCAGGTTTTTGTTTTGGTTTGACTCTGGGAATCGGACGTCCGATTTACCAGTGGTCCGATTTACCAGTGGTCCGATTCTGGGAATCGGACCAGGTGTATCAGGGCTGAGTGGCAGTCTCAAGGTCCGAGTGTCCGATTCTCAAAAATCGGACAGGCAAGTGTTCGATGAATCGGACAAGGGGGGTCCGATTCTGGGCTGGTGGTGGTCCGATTCGTCCGAATGGTCCGATCGAACAGGGTGGTCCAATTTCTAGAATCGGGCAGACTGGTCCGAGTGTCCGATCCTGGTGGTCCGATTATGGGCGGGTCCGATTCTGGGAATCGAACCGGGCAGGTGGTCCGATTGGTGACGTGTATTAATTCGTCCGATCGGACAGGGTGGGTCCGAGCCAAAGCGTCCGAGTCAGACAGCTTGGTCCGATTCTAGTAGTCGGACGGGTTGGTCCGATCGGACGGTTGTCCGAGTGTCCGATTCTGGGAATCGGACACTGGGTCGGACGTCTGAGTCCGTCGGTCCGATGAGCTTGCGCACACGGATTCGCCCAAATATCTCCAGATGTCTATTACTATTGACCACGAAATTCACTAGCGATGGAGTTGGAGTGGTGAGGGGGAGATCGGTTACCTGGGGATCACCGAATGCAATGTCCCCCGTGCCCTGGTCGATCGGACGGTTGCCAAACTCGCTCTCTCTCTCTCACTCTCTCTCTCACTCTCCGTTGGTTGGAAATGGGGGTTCTCTTGCCCTTCCGGAATTTATACCCTGATGGTCCTTCCCTGAACACTACAGATCCCTCTCCTGGAGTTTCCTACGCAGTTACCTTCGCATTTACTCTATTTTCCCCCTGTTTTCTGCGATTTTCTCCCTGTTTCACATCAGCAACCCTCTGCCTCTTCATGTGTGATTTCCTACTGTTAATCTACCCTAAACACAACATAAATCGAAAGCAAAACACTGAACTAGTTTCTCCATGTTTTCCAATCATCAACAACTAGAATATCCCAAAATACTTACCTGTTCTGAAGATCGAAAACACCCAACTTCCTACCTATCTCAAGCTCCGTTTCGGGGATAAATACCCTACTTCCATGCTCGATATGAGGCGCGCAAGTGCTCAAGCTTAAATCCGTTGGTCTCGGCAACGGAACCAAAATGTGGGAGCTTTCACTCAATTGGATCCAAAAGCTGAGAAGTGTATCTTTATTGGTTACTCTCTCCAGCAAAAAGGGTATAGATGCTATAACCCTTCTACTCGTAAGTTTACAGTGAGCAGAGATGTTGTTTTTTATGAGATGAGTAGCTGGTATAAACCAGTAAATGTGATTGATGATGTAGATGCACAAAATGGTAATGCTGCACAGAATTCACAGCAGAGCGTCCTCTAGCAGTCGTTCACATTCTTCGCCATGGACAGGCAGATTGAGATCAGGAGAATCTTCTCAAAGCAATGCAGATAGTGGTATGCAGGTATCACGAAAAGGAAAAGAGAAGGTTGATCAGCCCATGTTTGATATGAATGCAGGTCACTCTTATGTGGATGGTGAATCCAGTGGCTCAGAACAGAGCATTGATGATAGGTTGGGTATTCCTTCTATTGTTACACCTGGAGTAAGGAAGACCAGGGATGTTTTGAGAGCACCTGGGAGTGAACCTATTTTGCGCAGGTCTACGAGAGCTAGAAATCCTGTGGATAGGCTGAAATATAATGGATTTACAGCCATTCACTATGCATATATGGTCAAAGTGATACAGGAATCAGAACCCACTTCTTTTGAGCAAGCCATGGGAAAAGAAAAATGGGAGAAAGCCATGGATGAAGAAATGGATGCCTTGGAAGCAAATGCTACATGGAAATTGGTACCTTTGCCTAAAGGTAAGAATGCAATTGGCTGTAAGTGGGTTTATAAGGTGAAGCACAATGCAGATGGTTTTGTGAACAGATACAAGGCAAGATTAGTAGTCAAGGGATATGCACAAACATATGGCATTGACTATGAAGAAACATTCAGTCCGGTTGCAAGGATGGCAACCGTAAGAGCAGTCATTGCTATGGCTGCATCAAAGGGATGGTCTTTACATCAGATGGATGTAAAGAACGCCTTCTTGCATGGTGATTTGCAAGAAGAGGTCTATATGGAGTAGCCAACAGGTTATGTGCATGCTATTCATCCTGAGTTTGTTTGCAGGTTGAAGGAAGCATTGTATGGCTTGAAGCAAGCACCTAGAGCATGGTCTGACAAGATAGGACAGTATCTTGTCACTATTGGCTTTCAAATTTCCAAGGCAGATTTCTCACTTTATGTGAGAAAAACAGAGAAAGGTATTATGCTACTTGTCATTTATGTTGATGATTTGATTATGACAGGTGACAGTGATGAAGATATCCTTCATGTGAAAATGCTATTGAAGCAGAAGTTTGAGATGAAGGATTTGGGAGAGCTGCGTTATTTCTTGGGCATTGAGGTGATTAGATCACCAAGTGGGATACAGCTCTTGCAGAGGCAGTATGGATTGGACATGCTGTCCAAATATGGAATGACAGGCTGTAAGCCTATTTCAATTCCTTTGGAGCAAAATGTGAAGCTGAGCACAGATGCAGGCGAGCTTCTAGAAGACCCTACTATGTACAAACGCATAGTAGGAAGTTTGATTTATATGACTATTACCAGGCCAGATTTGAGCTATGTTGTTGGATTGGTAAGTCAGTTTATGCAGGCTCCAAGGAAACCACATTTGGATGCGGCTAGACACATACTCAGGTATGTGAAGTCCACATTGCAGTATGGACTATTTTATGAGACTGGGGTTCAGATACAGTTGCATGGATACACTGATGCTGATTGGGCTGGTAGTATTTCAATAGCATTTTCACATGAAGGATATCTTCATCACTGTCACCTGTCATAATCAAATCATCAACATAAATGACAAGTAGCATAATACCTTTCTCTGTTTTTCTCACATAAAGTGAGAAATCTGCCTTGGAAATCTGAAAGCCAATAGTGACAAAATACTGTCCTATCTTATCAGACCATGCTCTAGGTGCTTGCTTCAAGCCATACAAGGCTTTCTTCAACCTGCAAACAAACTCAGGATGAACAGCATGCACATAACCTGGTGGCTGCTCCATATAGACCTCTTCTTGCAAATCACCATGCAAGAAGGAATTCTTTACATCCATCTGATGTAAAGACCATCCCTTTGATGCAGCCATAGCAATGACTGCTCTTACAGTTACCATCCTTGCAACTGGACTGAATGTTTCTTCATAGTCAATGCCATATGTTTGTGCATACCCCTTGACTACTAATCTTGCCTTGTATCTGTTCACAGGACCATCTGCATTGTGCTTCACCTTATAAACCCACTTACAGCCAATTGCATTCTTACCTTTAGGCAAAGGTACTAACTCCCATGTAGCATTTGCTTCCAAGGCATCCATTTCTTCATCCATGGCTTTCTCCCATTTTTCTTTTCCCATGGCTTGCTCAAAAGATGTGGGTTCTGGTTCCTGTATCACTTTGACCATATATGCATAGTGAATGGCTGTAAATCCATCATATTTCAGCCTATCCACAGGATACCTAGCTCTGGTAG
The DNA here is from genome assembly GCF_053477565.2 of Lygodium microphyllum. Taxonomy (NCBI): domain Eukaryota; kingdom Viridiplantae; phylum Streptophyta; class Polypodiopsida; order Schizaeales; family Lygodiaceae; genus Lygodium; species Lygodium microphyllum. The sequence goes on along the minus strand of NW_028229531.1, from coordinate 573,466 downwards.
ACCTGCACAAAGTAGGTTCACTCCCAGGTGCTCTCAAAACATCCCTGGTCTTCCTTACTCCAGGTGTAACAATAGAAGGAATACCCAACTCATCATCAATGCTCTGTTCTGAGCCACTGGATTCACCATCCACATTAGAGTGACCTGCATTCACATCAAACATGGGCTGATCAACCTTCTCTTTTCCTTTTCGTGATACCTGCATACCACTATCTGCATTGCTTTGAGAAGATTCTCCTAATCTCAATCTGCCTGTCCACGGCGAAGAATGTGAACCACTGCTAGAGGACGCTCCAGGTCCACTAATATTTTGTGACTGCTGCTGTGAATTCTGTGCAGCATTACCATTTTGTGCATCTACATCATCAATCACATTTACTGGTTTATACCAGCTACTCATCTCATCAGAAACAACATCTCTGCTCACTGTAAACTTACGAGTAGAAGGGTTATAGCATCTATACCCTTTTTGTTGCAAAGAGTAACCAATAAAGATGCACTTCTCAGCTTTTGGATCCAACTTGGATCTCAACTCATCTGGCACATGTACATAGGCAATGCAACAAAAAATTTTCAAATGAGAAATATCTGGTTTCCTACCAGTATACCTCTCCTTTGGAGTCATCCCATGTATTGCTGCAGTGGGAGTCCTGTTCATTATATAGACAGTTGTAGCAACTGCTTCAGCCCAATAAAAATCTGGCAAGTCTTTTTCATTGAGCATGGCACAAGATACCTCTCCAATATGCCTGTTTTTCCTTTCTGCAATTCCATTTTGTTGTGGGGTATAACTGCATGAATATTGCTGCTTTATGCCATGCTCCTGCAAGAACTTTGCAAACTCATTTGAGAGGTACTCTCCCCCTCTATCTGACCTTAGGCATTTTATTTGCAGACCTGTTTCTTTTTCAACCATAGCTTTAAGGGTTTTGAAATGCCCAAAAACTTCACTTTTCTTTTTCATAAAATACACCCAAACTTTTCTGCTATAGTCATCAATAAAAGTGACAAAATAATGACAGCCTCCAAGAGATGCAGCTTTAGTAGTCCACACATCAGAGTGGATTAATTCCAATGGCTTCTCACTCTCTTGAACATGTCTAGGAAATGGTTTCCTTGCCTGTTTTCCAAACTGACAGGCTTCACATACCTTATGCATTTCTGCAACCTTTAATTTTGGCAATCCTGCAACAATATTTTGGGCCTGCATTGATTTAAGTCGCTGTACATTAACATGACCAATGCGTTTATGCCAGATATCAATATCTGTAACTACACCGGTCCCATGTGCAAACATTGCTGCACTCAATTCAGACATGTCTGCATCCAAAGTAAACATTCTGCCCTTCTTCTTTCCTTTTGCTATCAAGCGACCTTTATTTTTCATATCCTCAACAAAGCATCCATGAGGATTAAATCTAACCTGCAAGCCCTGCTCAACCATTTGACCAACAGAAACCAGATTCTTCGTGATATTCGGGACATGAAATACATTGGACAGGTATTTCTTTTTCCCATCCTGCATAGACAAGGGAATTTTTCCAATCTGCACAATAGGATGTGCAGTATCATCACCAGTCTCCACAAATCCTGGTTTTTCCATTTTTCTTGCATCCTCCATCCATTCTGCATGACCTGTCATGTGGTTTGATGCACCTGAGTCAACATACCATGCATCATTGCTTTCTTCTGCACTTGTCACAAAATTGTTCATGTGCTGCACCATGAACAAATGCTCATTTCTCTCATCACCCTGTCTGCTAGAAGATGCATAATTCCCTTGTTGCAGTTTTCCATTCATGATGTCATTCTGCTTTTTATAGCAGTCTTTAGCCATATGACCCATTTTACCACAGTAGTAGCATTCAACATTACTATTTGCATTTTGACCTCTTTGCTATCCACCACGACCTCTTTGGCTCCCCCTGCCTCTAAAGTTACCACGTCCTCCTCCATAGGACTGGTTTTCTTGAGTTTGCTGCATATTCTGATTTCTGCCACGGCCTCAAATCGGCCTCCTCTACCTCTGCCTCTACCTCTTCCAGCATTTGAGTAAAAGACAGCTTCTTTTGAAGTTCCTTCTGAAGAAGATGCACCACCATTTCTTTGCTCCTCAGAAATTAGAAGAGCAATCAGCTCCTCAAAATCAGGAAATCTTTCACGAACTGAAATGGATGTCCGAAACTGTGCATAATCCTTTCCTAGACCATTCAAGGTCACAGAAACTAAATCATCATCTTCCACTGGTGACCCGATGGAAGCAAGTGCATCTGCAATCTTTTTCACTTTCATGTGGTAGTCATTGATGCTCATATTTTCTCTTTGCACATTATGCAACTCTTGCTTGAGCTGCATTTTCCTGGCTTGCGTATTTGTGCTATACATTTTTGACAAAGTATCCCATGCCTCCTTTGGCGTACTTGCATCTTGAATATGCACAATCATAGAGTCTGAAATGCTGATAGACAGCCAGTACATAACTTTCCTTGCTCTCTCATGCCATGTTTTAAATGCCTGCATTTGCTGTTGATTGGGAACATCAGGAAGAACTGGTTCTTCTTCATTTCCTACAACAAATTCCCAATATCCTTTTCCCATAAGGAAATTCGTCATTCTAAACTTCCATGCTTGGAAGTTGTTCTTGTCAAGCTTTTCAGTGACAATCTGTGAAAGAGAATCAGATGCCATTACAGAACACTGCAAAAAATTCTGTCACTGCAAAAAACACAGCTTCACCCTCACAAGGGAAAATCTGCAAAACTGGCGAAAGTGGTATTTGACCACACAATCACTTCCTAGTGACGATTTTGCATCAACAGGTAATAGGGATGATTCTGTAACTCCCAATGTCTCTGCGCATAAGCATACGATGCAATTTCTACAGTAACTTTTTACCGACCTGTAGAACAGTGGCTGCACAATATAAAACTGGGCCTTTTTCTGAGTGCGTGCGAAGGGCGTCTCAACCTGAGACAATGCACTCCTGCACTTTCCGGCTATGCTACCTGCAGAGATCTGCTCCCGAAACAGAAAATGAAAGCAACATTGCTCCTCTTGCCAGAACACCGCGAGCTTGGCTTGCTTTCTTGAGCTCCTTACCACGAACAAGGATCTGGTACCATGTCAAGATTGTGGGAAAGAAGGAAGGAGTCTCGCTTGAAGCTTTCTTGCTTGCACAATGGGGGAAGACACACAAGGGTGGAGGCTGAAAACAGTTTTCCTCTTCTTAGTTGTGTAAGCCAAAAGAACTCAAGTACAAAGAAATAGAAGAACCCTATATATGGGTCTCAAACTAAACTCAACTAACTAAGGTGGCATACTAACTGAGCCACGAACTAGAGTAGATAAGGATAGCTATCATGTAGCTATTATTCATGGGCGGTGTACCAACCGCGTCTGCAACTGACAAGTCGGTGACATAAATACACAACGGTCACCCTGGCATATCACGAGTGGAGCTCGATATCTCAACAAGGCTGTAAGCCTATTTCAGTTCCTTTGGAGCAGAATGTGAAGAGCACAGATGCAGGTGAGCTTCTGGAAGACCCTACTATGTACAGACGCATAGTAGGAAGTTTGATTTATATGACTATTACCAGGCCAAATTTGAGCTATGTTGTTGGATTGGTAAGTCAGTTTATGCAGGCTCCAAGGAAACCGCATTTGGATGCAGCTAGACGCATACTCAGGTATGTGAAGTCCACATTGTAGTATGGACTATTTTATGAGACTGGGGTTCAGATACAGCTGCATGGATACACTGATGCTGATTGGGCTGGTAGTATTTCTGATAGACGATCTACCAGTGGATATGTGTTCTCTTTTGGGAGTGCTGCAGTCACTTGGAGCAGCAAGAAACAGCCTACAGTTGCCTTGTCGAGCACAGAGGCCGAGTACAGGGGTGCAGCAATGACTGCATGTGAGGTAGCTTGGTTGCATAAGCTACTTTATGATATGCATCAGCCTACAGATGGGCCAGTTGTCATTTATTGTGACAACATGAGTAGTATACACTTGGCAAATAACCCAGTCTATCATGCTAGAACAAAGCACATTGAGGTGCATTATCACTATGTGTGGGAGAGGGTATTACTAGGTCTTATTGATCTAGTTTATATCAGCACAGAGGATCAGGTAGCTGACATATTCACGAAGGCATTGGGCACAGAGAAGCTGCGCAAGTTCAGAGACCTGCTTGGTGTGCAGGAATTGGGATTGAGCTCGAGGGGGAGTGTTGAGATATCGAGCTCCACTCGTGATATGCCAGGGTGACCGTTGTGCATTTATATCACCGACTTGTCAGTTGTAGATGCGGTTGGTACACCGCCCATAAATAATAGCTACATGATATCTATCCTTATCTACTCTAGTTCGTGGCTCAGTTAGTATGCCACCTTAGTTAGTTGAGTTTGGTTTGAGACCCATATATAGGGTTCTTCTATTTCTTTGTATGAGACTTCTTTTTGGCTTACACAACTAAGAAGAGGAAAACTGTTTTCAACCTCCATCTTTGTGTGTATTCCCCCATTGTGCAAGCAAGAAAGCTACAAGTGAGACTCCTTCCTTCTCTCCCACAATCTTGACAAATATTACATTCTCTCCCCCTTGGAGGAATCGAGATGTCCTCGTCTCGAGATGAACTGGGGATATTGTTGGTTGAGAGTGCCCTCATCCATCCAAGTGGCATCCTCCTTGGGATAATTTTTCCACTGGACGAGGTATTCTCTCAAGGTTCTGGATCTTAGTTGTCTCTCCTAGCATCTAAGATCCTGTCAGGCCGTAGCTCAAGGACTCCTTGGCTAGGCATTACAACTTGCTGGTCATTAAGTACATGGCTAGGATTAGGTACATACTTCTTCAATAGGATGATATGGAATACATTACGAACCTTTAAGTTCTCAGGGAGTTGCAGTCTATAAGCATTGGATCCTAGGCATTTGAGGATCTTGTATGGCCCACAATACCTTGGACTTAGCTTCTTGCAATCTCCTAAGGATAGAGAACTCTTCTTTGGCCATACGCGAATAAAGACCATGTCTCCTTCCTCGAAGATTCTATCTTGACGCTTCAAATCTGCGTATGCCTTCTGTCTATCCTTGGCGGCTTGGATATCTTGTCTTATTGACTTTACTTGGTCATCCATCTCTTCCAATATCTGCCTTGAAGCTTCAACCCTCAAGGTTGGATCTGAGAAGTTTAGAGGACTTCAACAGTCATGCCCATACAATGCTTGGAAAGGGGTCATCTGAATGGTTTGTTGGTAAGAAGCATTGTAGGAAAATTCAACCAAAGGCAAGTATTGAATCCACCTTTTTGGTTCACGGCAGCAATATGCCCTTAGCATATCCTCGATGACTTTGTTGACTTGCTCCATTTGGCCATCAGTTTGGGAATAGTAGGCTATACTAAAACATAGTTGAGTCCCAATGGCTTTGAAGATAACTCTCCAAAAGTGTGACGTGAAGAGAGAATCACAATCACTAATGATTCTTCTGGGTAACCCATGTAGCTTGAATATCTCCTTAATAAACAACCTTGCAATGTCTGAGGCTTTATTGTTTGTCTTAACTAGAATAAGGTGTGCAACCTTAGTAAGCATGTCAACCACAACCATGATGGAATTGTATCCTCCTTGAACTTGGGATAGGCCAACAACAAAGTCCATACTGATGAATTTCCATTTCATTTGGGAAATGTCAAGTGGTTGCAACTTTCCAGGCATTTTGACATGTTCGGCTTTGATACATTAACAAGATAAATACTCAGTGACATATTTGAGAATGTCACCTTTAAGCCTCTCCCAATAGTAGCTCTTCCTAACTGCATTGAGAGTCTTGGCATAGCCAGGAAGTCTTGAGAAAGGGGAATCATGAGGTTCCCACAGTATCATCTGCTTAAGTGACAGGCTTGCCGGTATGCATAATCTCATTCGATAGTAGACAAGTCCACTACTGATAGAGAATTCATGATACTTAGCCTGTAGCTTTTGGTCCTGGTCCTTGATAGGGATCTCCCTTAGCATCTTTTGATAGGCTGGATCATGGCATGCTTCTTCTTTAGCTAGCTCAAGTATTGGGTTGTTTGGCATGGATACCTTTGTAGCTAGAGATCTAGCTGTTGATGGATTTTGCAAGATTAGAGAATTAAGGAATGCCTTGTAACTAAGAGCGTCGGCAACTACATTCTCCTTTCCCGGTCGGTATTTGATTTTAAAATCATACTCCTCCAGTACTTCAATCCACCAACGTTGCCTCATGTTGAGCTCATTCTGGGTAAAGATCCACTTGAGGCTTTTATGATCTGTCACTAGAGTAAACTTGTTACCCAACAGGTAGTGTCTCCAAAGCTTTAGAGCATGGATGATAGCTAATAGTTCTAGATCATGGGTAGCATAATTCTTCTCATGGCTCTTCAGTTTCCTTGAAGAGTATGCTATAGGATGACCGTCTTGCATGAGCACACATCCTAAGGCAAGCGTGCTAGCATCCGTTACTACTTCGAACTCCTTTTACTGAGGTCCAGAAGCTTCAGTATAGGTGTTGATACCAAACTTTACTTTAATCTATCAAAGCTAGTTTGTTCTGCAGTTGACCATGCAATGGATGTTTGCTTCTTCAGTAGATCCGTCAGAGGTGCTGCAATCAAAGCATAGTTTTTTATAAAGAACCTATACCATCCTGTCAATCCAAGAAAATTGCGTATTTCTTTTACAGTTGTTGGTATTGGCCATTCTAGAACATCTTTGACTTTGGCCGGATCCACTAAGATTCCTTCCAATGATACGATGAATCCTAGATATTCAATCTGACGTTTGAAGAATGCACACTTTTTCATCTTAGCATAGACCTTGTGTGCCTCATTGTCTCAAGGACAATCCGAAGTTGGGGTTCATGATCTTCTTCCCGTTTAGAATAGAATGAAGTGTCTTCGAAGAAGACGAGTACGAAGTCATCAAGATATGGCCTAAAGATATCCTACATTAACCTGTTGAAGGTGACAGGCACATTCGTAATCTCGAATGACATAACTAGAAACTCAAAGTGTCCATATCTTGTGTTGAAGGCCGTCTTTGGGATATCTTCTTCCTTGATCCTTATCTGATAGTAACCAGACCTGAGATCAATCTTGGAGAAGATCTTCGCACCTTGAAGATGATCAAGAAGCTCATCTATTCTAGGAATAGGGTACTTGTTCTTAACAGTTGATTGATTCAACCCTCTGTAATCAATACACAGTCGAAGCATTCCAACTTTCTTTTTTTGGAACAGTACTGGAGCTCCCCATGGTGAACTGCTAGGATAGATATAGCCTTGATCTAGCAGTTGCTTGAGTTGCTCCTTCAGCTCAATTGCTTCAGGGATGGACATCCTATAAGGTCTCTTTGCAATTGGCACAGCTCTTGGCACTAGCTTGATCTCATGATCCACTTCTCTTTGAGGTGGGAGTTCTGTCAGCTGTTCAGGAAATACGTCTGCATACTCCTTTAGCCATGAAGGTTCTTCACTAGACTCATGCTTCTGATCTAACTTATTGAGCTTAATCAAGTAGATAGGTAGTCCCTTCCTAACTCCCTTTATAATCTGAGATGCTTTGGCCAATTGAATTTTCGGCTTTCCGGCCTCACCTTGAGTTGTGACTAATTCTCCTTCAGATTTTTGAAAGGAAACTTGGCCCTTTCCACAATGAATGTGGGCATCCTTAGGTTTAAGCCAATCCATTCCGAGTAAACACTCATGGATACCTAGGTTCATGACTCTGAATTTAACCAAAGTCGTCTTTCCTCCCAGAAAGAATTCCACCTTAGCAGTTTGCCTGGTACAAGTGACCTCATGACCATTTGCTAATTCCACAAGCAAGGTAGGTGCTTCTACTGTGGCTATTCCTAATCTTCTTGCACAAGCTGGTGAAATAAAGGAATGTGTACTGCCACAATCAATCAAGGTCTTGAAACCTTTACCTTGATAGTCCGATGGTATCTGAATCACCAAAAATTGGCGATTCGGGCCTTTCTTGTGAAGAGCGGCATGGATTGTCGCCCTTTCAAACTCTACTTCCATGGTCGGATCTTCTTCTTCACACATTTTTTTGTTGGCAACACAGGCGGTTCTTCCTCTGCCTCGGGTGGCAGCTCCTTGCCCATGGCCAGTTCCTTGGAAAGGTGCTTAGCGATGTCCTCCACCAAGCTTGGGACGTTGCCTCTTGAAATGACCGAGCTCATTGTAGTGGAAACAACGGAGATTTCGGCCATTGCTTTGGGTAGGGACAAAGTTGTTGACATTATTAATCCTTGCTTTCTTTCTTTGTCCCCGGTTTTGACATTGAACTCTCTTCACTTGGGGCCCATATGCTCCTCTGTTCTGGTCATTATAAGACCAAGTTTTGTTACTTCTTGGCCTAGCCTGCACCTCCTGAATTATGGGCACAGCTCGAATGAGTGCGTCCTGTAGATCTGTTGGTGGGCGCATCGATTCAAGATGAATATTCACTGGTGGGTTTAAACTAGCACAAAATTTCGACACCTGCTGTGTCATGTCCATCTGTGGCGCATATTAGAAGTGAAACAAATTTTGTGTAGTATGCGTCAAGAGTGAGTCCCAGCCATTTCAGCTCGTAGAACTCATTCATTTTCTGTGTGCGATATGCAGGTGGTAAGTATCTTCCTTGCACAGATTTCTTCAGCTTTTCCCAAGTAACGGATCCCTCCGAGATCCCTTGATCTCTGCACCATTGCTTCCACCAAAGCTTGGCTTCGCCGGTGAGCTTCAACTTGGCGAGCATAGCCTGATTGGCGGGTGCAGTACCGGCTAATTCAAAGTAATCTTCCATGAACTCTATCCAAATCTCTGCATCCGCTTGGACAATCCTATTTCTCCCGTCAAATTTTGGCGGCTTGATCTGCTTGAGAAGAAACTTCTTCTCCTGGATCACGGCCGTACTTGATGTAGGGGGCGAACTGGGAATCTGTACCTGGGGTTGTGCTTGGATAGAGGATTCTTAACGTTATAACTCGCTAATCGTTATGATTTATAATTCATACCCAATTTATCTATCAACCAAGAAACCTAGACACTTAACTTTTTATCAATTCTCATAGACAAGATAGACATTGATAAAAAGAAGTCTTATTCCATTTATATGGGTCTAGCCCTTTCGGAGTACAATATTTCCTGGGATGATAGAGCAACTGTTACATTTAGTTTAGAGAGAATAATGTTGTATTACATTTAGCTTCGGGAATTCGATAATAGTATGGTTTCGGGTCATGGATCTTCAGGAATCAGTAAGTCATCGGAAGATTAGGGTATTCGTTCGTTTGGTACCCATTCTTCTCGTAGCGTCCCAACATCTTGATCCTCGGCGAGGATTATGCGGGTCACTTTCTCGTATACATATGAGTTTTGCTCAACCCTCCGACCTTCAATATGTAAAGTTGAGTTTACATGAGCCTCCAAAAAAATGAATAGCTTCACGATCTTAAGGTCCTCCAACCACTTGATCCTCTTTAGGTTGGTTCGAAGGTATGTAAACCGTGGGCAGCTATATAGCAGATTCTTGAGTCACCCATCCAACTTCATTCCACGTACAAAGGCGATGGATTATAAATACAATCTAGGATGTTCATAATAACGATCCTTTGTCGATAATCCGAGGAATGCATCGCGGTCATAAACATGACTCGGAACACTAAGAACCTGTTCCATGCTTCATAATTCTACAAGCTTCTTAAAGCAAATGTAACGTGTCCACCTGTTCCCTTCAGGACACCTCTTAGCAGTCCATCGGAAAGGAGGTCTAGAAAGCTCCGCCCGGCACTCCCATGGAATGTTATGAGGTTTGTGATCTAGGACTTTCTGCGTCTACCACGTAGCAGAAGTATTCTGGCCGTTCCCACTTAGGACCGACCTGAATTAGGGTTTTCCCTAATGGTCATTTCCTAAACGGCAACTAGCGTCGAACCCCGAGCGAAATACTTTACGCAGAAATGCCAAGACCGAAGCGGATTCACGCTGCACTTGGTTCAAGGAGAATGGGAAACCAGAGGGAGGCAAGGCTCGACCTCTCTGCCATAAAGCATAGTCCCATTCTGTTCCCCTCAAACATCGTAAACCGGGATTATTATAACTTGGACTCTAGGTCAGCACCCTTGCTATTCATTATGATTGAGAAAAGTTCCCGGCCAACCGAGACCACTCATCCATAGGATGGACCCATGGCCACATCCACCGCACTTTCCTCAAGTTGTTTTAGTTGTCTAATTACCTACCACATTTAGTTGGACATGCATCAAGAAGCTTCCTTAATTAGCCTGTTAGGCACCATTTCCTTCACGTAATCTTAGCACTTGATATAGAAAAGCAATGTCAAACAAGTTCCTTTTCAACAGGTTATCATATTTATCTTTGGAATACATTCATAAAGTCCAGCCCGCATGCTTATCCATAATTTGCCGAAGGCTATCCAGCAATCCACAAGGATTAATAATCCAAGATTCCGCCCGTAGACTAGTTGCGGCCCTCTTGTGCAAGACCCAGAAGGCGAGGGATTTATGGCTAGAGCCCCCCCTCGCACCCAAGCGTCCTCCTGCTCCAAGTAGTGCTCAACGGAGAAACCTCATGCGGCGGGTTCGGTCCACCTTTCCGGCGCGGCTAATAACCCCCTTGGTTAGGGTCAAGTAGACAGTCGGGGGTAACTGAGGCTGCCTCTCCCTTCAGGCCTTCAACCTGAAGTATTAGATATCTTTTCATCCTTTAGTTCCTTGAGCAAACAAAGCAAACAGTGCTCTCTAAACTGTTACAAGCACAATCATTTCCAGTGGTCATTAATTTGCCAACTGCTAAGGAGTGAATCCTTCTCTTCGAATGCATCCAGCATTCGATCCGAGATCAATTGCAGCATGGCAAGATCCCCAAGGGTTTGTTTGTTAACCCTTATGTCCTTGGGTTAGGGCCGTACCCTATTAACCCAACTTAACCAATACCTTAGGTTCTATTAACAGTAAATCATGGCGACTATGTTGCTCCAAATTATTGATTGGTCCTTGCTTCCAAACAAATATCTAATTCCCTTATCTTGGCAACTTTTCCCAAGAAAGGTGATATAATAGGATGACTACTCATCCTCTTGCAAGTTAAACTTGCGCAAGAATCTGCCAATCTCATTCCGAGGAATTGGACATTCTCTTGCGATCAAACCACAAGATCATGCGATGTTGCAACTTGTTGCACAAGTGTCACATCTAATCCATGGGACTATTTCACCCATCGAACGGCGTCTTCTAATCACGGAATCATGATTAGATAAGAAACAGGGTTTAGGATGTCTTCATATCCAATCCATTCCCGATTGCACTAGGCTGACATCGTCGGTCCTAGGGGTTCCAACTCAATCTGAGTTTCATCTTTTTAACGAGTGATCTTTAGGGCAGAAACCCTAATTCATTTCTTGCAAGTACGTCCAATTGTCCCTACATTCTGTGAATGTGGGCAGGACTTTAGGGTCTGAAAGTTTTGACTTGGCAATAAGTGCGACTAGGTCAAGTCCTTAACGTGCTAAACCCTAGTTAGCACTTGGAGTGTATTGTATCAATTTAACCATCCTAAATGAATCCTTTGCAGTTTAGGTGTTTTGGGTAAACCAATTTACTTGTCTTACGACAAGAATGAGCCATTCCTAAAGAGGTTGTCTTGATCTAAGAGGGAAAAACTAGTTGCATTACGTCATAATTCATGTATGCACGTGATTCATTTCCTCTAGATTCTCAATCCCTAACTTTTCTTGTTAAGACCAAGCACATGTTAAAACTTCCATTGATCCTACTAGGACATGCATTCATGATTCATGCTACTAAGCTTTTAAGGTTTTATGTTAAAATGAACCATGCAGCCTTTCCCTAACTTCATTTCTAAATGAAATATTCGTACCCTGATTGAGCATTACGCAACCTTTCCTAACTACTACGTAGTTGAATGATATTTATGCCAATTGAAACTAGAGTTAACCTACTTCACATAGCCCTTAGAATCTTTCAATGCCTTGCAATTTCCTATGGTTGATAACTACTTTTTGTAATGAATCATTACGAAGAAGATTTGTCTGAAATTTGCGACATGCGACTTAATCTTTCCATGCATAACCAAAGGTGTGCTACAGTAATTTCGACTTTGTAATGATAGTCATTAGTTGTTCTAGATTTGTTACTTTGCAATGCACAAAGGCAACTTGCTAACAATGCATAGACATCTTATGTTCTTTTGCGTTCATTCCATTGAAAAATACAAATGACCAATCTTCAATCGTGAGTTACTTCTTTTAAAATAGCCAATGAATTTCAATTGCATCAACTAGGTGGTTTTGACAAGCATAAGTGCATCCTAATTCTGTGAATTAACCATGCATAATTGCAATACTTCGACGTAAATCAAAAATAGGAAGAGAACTTGGACTTGTGGGTTCGGTGAAATATCCACATGAATATTAGGATATGATCCTCTTGCGGTTGCACCTTGTGACTTTTAAGGAGCCATCGTGAATTCGACTTCTGGTTTACCTTTGTGGATTCAAACTTCTTGCCTTGGCTCGCAATCTTATGATCTTTAGCCGTCTCCCTCATACGTGCAAATCCCTTTGAGGTACGGCACCTTGACAGAAGTACCGATTTGTGGAATTTGTCTTTGGAAGGCCTTAGGGATCTTGTGAAGGCCCTTGCAAAAATGGAGGCTTGAGAGATTCTTCTCCTTGGAATTTCGACTAGGAATGGATTTTGTGGGCCTTGTGGAAAAGGGAACATTAAATCCCAAGCCTAGGGGCTTGTGGGTGATTGGTGGAAAGGGCTTTATACTTAATTTCTTCAAAATCCTGGGGGTTTAAGAAAATCCTCTTCAATGGGCTTATGGGGGAAATCAAGTGGGAAGGGGCTTAGAGAAACCCCTCTTCTTCTTTACAAGAATTGGGGGGAAAAACTAGGGATGGGCTTATGGGGAATTTTATAGGAAGGCCTTATAGGCTTCCTCTTAGAAGCTCGGGGGAGGGGGGGGCTTTTTGAAATTGGCTTTTGGAGGGTTCAATGGGAAGGGCCTTTAAAACTCGAGGGTAAAAATTGCTTGTGGTGGATGTAATGGGAAGGGGGGCTAAGAGAAGCCCCCTTAGAAGCTTCCAAGAAGCTTCTAAGAAGCTTTTGAGATGGGTGTAGGGCCACGTGGGAAAAAGGGGGGAATTAATAGCTTGATGGGGGCCAATAGGTGGAGTTGGCAGTAGCTGGTGGCATTTCAATTCGACGGCAGCTGGTGCAACTCCTCTACCCCACGGCGGCAGCTCCTTCCTCCTCCACGTCTACAATGGCAGTATCAAGCCTCCACAGTCTGGCACCGTCTGACAGCCTCTTCCTCCTCTCACGTCCCCTCCTACCCCCCCCCCCTAAGGGGGGTTTTTATAGTCTGGGGGAGAGGGGACCTCCCCCCCACGTGGCATGTTGCATGGCCCTCTTCCCCCACGTCCTCAAACAACACTGCTTGCCCATCCCCCCACACTCCCTCTCCTCCAGCACGGCATCTGCTGGGGGGAGAAGGAATAATAAATATAAAATAAAAATTTAAATGTTTATCCCAACATTATCCTCTTAACCTCCTCCCAAGAGGATGTTCACCTGCGGTTATGCGGGTTTTGAACCTCGGTCCCGATTTGCCAATGGGGATGTCATGATTCCTCGTGTACAGTTTATAGATTGCACTGTCAGTAACTTCAATGCCGGTATTAACCTTTGCATGAGTTTCACGCAGGGTATGGAAAGTCGGACTAGCAATATTTTTCAAATGGAAATATTACAATATATAAAATTGACTATACACTTATTTGAAATGTCTTTAAGCAAGCAAATGGAGGCAAGATCAGATAGCTTAGGATAAGGTAATGAATAAATAGTAAATAAATATATAAAGAATGACTATAATGGAGGATACAAACAAGTACTCAAGTTTATTATCGAAATAAAGAAGTAAAAAGAAAAATAAATCCATGGTCTACTCAAACTAACCAATGAGTTGACTCACTACAACTACATTGGTTGGAGCTCAAACAAGCGAACGAGCTAAAGAACTATTAGGATACTCTGAATGAGCTCTTTTAAATGCAATCTGCTCTTCAATATATCAAGTAGATATATAGTTGATTGAGTTAGGGGAAGCAAAAGTTGAAGTTACTCTAACTTTTAGCTACCTAACAATCCTGACTAGATAGGATTGGTGGAGCCATTACTTTTTGCTATAGAATTACAAATTATCAAGTACTCTAAATCTATTGATAGAGTTAAAATTCAAAATATCTAATAATATTAAAATTTGAAAGTCTCAATAAAAATCTACTATACTTAAGTACAATGGAATTGTTTATTAGAGCATGTAGAAAGCTAGTTCACATGCTAGTTGAAGTCGACTTTTAATCATTTAAAAGTACTATCTATTGAAGTTCTAGGTAGGTCATGATAGAGCAATCTATGAACAAGCCTAAGGGAATCAAACCCCTAAATAATAAATTATTGCTACTCTAAGTCCAAGAGGCTCCCTTGCCCCACCCCATAGTAACTTTTTGTAGGAAAGATCAGCCAAACTAATGAAACAAGGCAAATTAAACAAATATTACATTTTCATTTTTTCTCTCTTTGAATTCACCAATCATCAAGAATGTCCAAGAATTAGCTTTTATCACTTAGTAATAAAAGCAATTGTCAAGTTCACCACCTCATTATCAAGCCTAGCTTCTTGAAGTTCCTCCTCTACTAGTTCCATTTGATGTTCAAGGGGGAGTTGTACACTATTGGAGGCTATTGTTGTCTATGAGATGTGTTCAACATCAAATCTCTAGCAAATCATTGTACTCACCTAATATTTGTTCTTCACCAATCATATCCTCTTCATTCCGTTCCTCATGATCCAAAGTGCATGTCACAATCACCAAACCTTGTTGTAGTTGTTCATGCCTTATCAAGAGGCATGTCCTTGTCTACATGTGTTGAATCCATCCTTGGTCCATCTTCATTTTCAACTGAAATAGATATCATGGAATTTTAACGTGCCCGCCTATCGGCTCTATTCAAGCACGTTTTTAGTGGTCCATCAAGATATGAATCTAAGCAACGCTACCTGGCACTCCCATGGAATGTTACGGGGTTTGTCACACCTAGGGTTTCTTGAGTTCGAACGTTCGTGGAACCCACTAGGATCGACCTAAAATTAGGGTTCCTAGTTGACAAGGTCTCTTGATAACATTCTAGCGTCGGGACTTGGATATCCTACTTTATGCAAAGATACCCAAGCCAAGAAGCAGACCTATGCTGCACTTGGTTCAAAGAGAATGGAAAATGAGAGGGATGTGCCGCTCAACCTCTCTGCTCTCATAAGGCATAGTCCCATTTTGGTCCCCTAAAATAGCATGAATCGGGTTCTAACCTAACAATACCTAAAGGTCGTACGACTGTAGAACCTTGTGAGAAGCCTCCGAGTTCTCTGGGACCACCCTTCTGTAGGGCGGACACATCACGGGTTCCATCCACCCGCTTCTCTCAACGACATTATTTAGTTATCTGATTAGGTCCTATCACATTTATGTGTGACATTTAAAATCATCTTCCTTAATTAGGCCTTTTAGGGAACAGGGTTCGTTCGCGTAACTTATGGCACTGATACGAAAACAATTTAGACAGGTTCCTTGGAAGTAAACTTTATATTAGCATTTTAACTGAGATACAAGCCTTATCCAAAAAGGATTATTCCCACAATCTATGAGGATGCATCTTATTTCCTCCAAGTTTTCACCCTTGCACTAGTAACTGGGCCTCGAGAATCCATCTCAAGCCCCCCTGATATCCAAGCATCCTCTACATTCAAACAAACCCACGGAGAGACCTCTCGTGGCAAGTTCGGTCCACGTTCCCATCACGGTTATTCAAAGCCCCCTTGAACAGGGTTTGGCAGCGGCCAGCTAGGGGTGGTTTGGCACACCCTCCATTTCTTTTATGAGTTTGGGGTCATATAATCCTTTCACAGACGGTGTTTCTAAACTTACAAGCACAAATAATAATGAAGGTGAGTGCTCGAAACATTTGCTAAGGTGGAGTTCCTATTTTTGAATACTTAGAGTTCACCCCTTTTTGGGTTTTTTCTTGCCTTGATATCAACTTCCATAACCTTTTGAGGGATAGAGAATACCCTCATTCTGACCTCAATCCTATGTGATAGGAGTGAGAAATTACGCTATTAGATCTATATTGATAGTTTTCGGATGGTAGTTCCCCTAATTTGGTAACCTTTAGTCCGTGGTTCTTATCTTAAGGTCGCAGGTCTTAGATGACTCAAACTAGGATGTCAATTGGTCAGTTGGTAACCATTTTCCCACCTTAGAACTTTATCGGGGTTTCTAAGTTTACCCTAGGGTTTCATTCCCTCAAGATAACACGAACGTTTGTTCACTCCTCTTGCAAGTCAAGAGTAATTTAAGCCATTTTGCAATCCTTAAATAGTTGCAAGCATCGAATGTCACATGGCAAATGGTCGTTCTTTCTTGTGGATACAACATTCAAGTTTTCTTGTATTGGCTTCGAATTGTATCATATTCTAAAAATGATATCTCCAAGGGTGTTTTGGACTCATTGCGGCTAGTTGTTAGGATACAGACCAAAGAGCATGTTTACTTGACTCTAAGTCAACATATGGTTGTAACAATAATTTGAATTATTTATAATTAAATCCTAACTGAGTCGAATTAAACCCCATCCTTGCTTATCATATAGGGTTTCATTTACCAAACTGCCTCTTGCAATTAAGCTTAGCAATTCACATATGCATGTTAAATATATCTTTTAAGATGAATCCCTATTATGTAGTGCAATCGAGACTATCCATGATGCCATGCAAATCCAGATGCAAGTCTTTCTTGAGTTGATGATGCAATGCAAAGCTTTCATTCTTGGAAATTCATCTCAATAAACTTGTGCAATTCATGACTTGTGACTTAATTTTTTCTTTATGCAAGGTACATGAATTCGTCATGCCTAATGTAATTGCAAGTTAATTCACTCTAATGGTCTGTAGGATGCAATCAACGTACACGGTATATTTATATACATTGGAAACCTAAGATGCACTTGCAAAAATTCAAGCCTAAAACTCGGCTTAGTACTGCAACAACCTGTAAATGCTTAATCAATTTGTGGCAAATCATGGTCATTAAGCCTTTACAACTACCTTTCCAATTAAGCAATTTGTGTGATGCAAAAGTATGATTTCTTTTTACAATGATTATGCTTTACTGTTCCGTTCATAGAACTAGACATTGTAATGATACCTGGTTTTGGAGTGTTGAATGAGTGTTTAAACCTGAAAACCCATTCATGTTATCGGTGACTCCTTGCCCGATCCTCCTTCCATGGCTGCGGCTTTTCTAGTTACATGGGAGAGTTTACGCTTCGGGGCCATTTCAGAGCTTGGAATGCGGCCCTCCTCTTCTTCTGGAGCACTCCTTTGTGTTGCAGTTTCCTACGCTTGCTTGACTTCCGCAACCTTATGCCACGTAGAGGGGTAGGTGATGGAGATATTACGGGAATTGCAAGGGAGGGAGGGTAGTTGTAACCTCTTCTCAAGAGAGGGAAGGAAGGAGATTTCCTGAGCCCTCTTCTCTCTCTCTCTCTCTCTCTCTCTCTCTCTCTCTCTCTCTCTCTCTCTCTCTCTCTCTCTCTCTCTCTCTCTCTCTCTCTCTCTCTCTCTCTCTCTCTCTCTCTCTCTCTCTCTCTCTCTCTCTCTCTCTCTCTCTCTCTCTCTCTCTCTCTCTCTCTCTCTCTCTCTCTCTCAAGTTGGCAACAGGGGGGAAAGGAGAATAGCGTGTTATCCCTTGATTAAGGAGGGGATTATATAGGGGGAAGATGGGTGTTAATTTGGGGGGGGGGGGGGTTGGAGGTGGCACACGTGTGCCCCTCCCCCCATCAAAATCATCGTCATCATTGTATTCATGTCCTCGGCAGCTCCACCGCTACCACATCACCTCCCCCTGGTCAACTTGATATGCCATCATCATAGCCATCTTTTGATTGTAGCCCCCCCTCCATCCGCCAGCTAGTGGTGTGGACAGGGGTGGTGAAAAAAAATTCATTTAATTTGATTTTAAGGGGGGGTCTCACGACGGGATATTACAGGAATTAAGAATTTTTTTGCTTATATGATTAACATGTACAATTTTCAACCATGGATTGCCATTTGGATATTTGTAAAAGAAGGCATGTTGAGCATGCATCAAGGGAAGGTAAGGCTCTTTGGTTATTTGTGTATCAACATTGAAGAGCTAATTGATGAAAATTTGATTGGCTCTTTCTTCATGGTAGCTTAAGTTCTATGGTACTCCACATGGACCAATCAACCTCTAAAATTTCCAAGAAAAAGTTATTATGAACTTGTTTCATAATGCGGTAGTTGACTTCATAAATGCTCGCTAGTTTTCCCACATAGCCTAACTTATTCACTGATTAGATTTATGTTGCAAGTGCTTGCACAAGAGAGTTGTTGAAATGATGCAATAGTACAATAATCTTGAGTAACACATAGCTCATCAATCATTTTCATGTGGAGATGTTGTTCATTGGCCCACATGTTCTTGAATATTCGAAGCTAATATTGAAAAGTAGATATGTTAACACAAAAATGTTTACTCAAAACATGAAATTTTATAATACAAGAGTATTATTTATACCTCTATTTATTGTACTATGCATGAGCTTATGTGAGTAATGCTTAGAATTGATATATTACTCCAACCATATAGAGATTGGAGATTTTGGATGAGTAATGTTGTACTTAATCTTGTCAAAGAGGCACCCTCATAGATGTGCCTATAAGCTTCATCTCAAAGAAATTTTATGATATTTTGTGTCATCTTGAAACCATCATTAAGAAACTCATTTATTCCATCATCATCATGTAACTCATTGTTGGTGTAATTGGGTCCAAGCATCACCACCAAAGGGTAGAGTGTGGTCATAGTCAGAGCTAACATATGTGGACACCAACATCCTACTCTACAGTCAACGTCCGAGGTACCAAGATTGACATTGTTGAAACAATGGAGACAAAGACAAAGTACTCAAACAAAAATCTCAAGTGTATATTGATATATGAAACAAATACAATAGTCTCGAAAGAGACAAAAATGATAGTAATTGGATATATAGGGACAACCACTGGAGGAACAATATCATCTCATAAACTCAAAGGAAAATAGTAATACAAAAGGAGATGGTCGTAATATTGCCAATACTCATATCTCAAGATATAGAAAGGGGAACAACTATGCTATTGCCTTAGTACTCAAGGTATTAGTCAAAGGATTGGTCGAAAGACCCAGTAGGTGCACGATAGACACACACACGAACCCAAAAATATGAATGAATAGTCAAACCCTTTGTTTGGGTGGGCCTCTCCCTTATATAGCTTGTTATAGATGCGATATTCTCCCCCCATGTGTTGTGCCTATGATCGTTACTATTATACCTGCTCATAAATGCACTGTTAGACATCTTGCTTTAAATGCCACTAACTATCAGCACCCTTAACACTACCATTCATGGTAGACTCAGATAAACAAAGTTATTTCCTAATGTTGCCTTCATTCATCGATGGTGGGTGTATCATCTTGCTGGATTTGGTCCTGGAGTGGATGTGGGGAAATGGGTGCTGGACCCAAAGGAGGGATCATAGAAAGTAAGGCTAGGGTGGGTTGAAGTTTGGTGGAGGCCAGCCAAGGTGTTTCCAAATCAATCGAGTGGTTAGGGTCACAACAGCGGAAGGAGCAAGTTATAATATAGATGGTGTTGTTGCAACTAGAGATCCATTTAGGTCCATAAGGGAGGTTGCGATGCATTGTGGAAGATGAGCTCAACTACAAGCTTTTCCAAGTAGATTGCTCCCAAGTGGATTTATTGCTCGAGCTGGTTACACTCAAATGTGATTCTAGCAAGGGGGCCTACAAACCATCTAGTTCATGTTTGTGCATGGACTCAACACTCAAGAGTGCATGGATGTGATGCCAATGCTTCAAGGATAGGGTTTTAGATTTGGCCAGATAGCTAGTTAATATTAGCCAACTTCATGATATCTTGAGTAGTAGTGGAGGGGTCCTTAGAGAGTGGATCATCAAGGTTAGATTCTCTACCTCCCTGATCCTTGCTTGGATCATCAAGATTTGAAGATTCTTTTCCTTGATTTGGGTTTGATTCCTTCTTGGCTCTGACTCACATCTGGAGGCAAGTGCTCTAGCAATGTTTTAGTGGAGGATATGGGTCTATTGAATCCTGATCAGGACAAGGAATGCTAGTCTTCTTCATTTCTTGGGCCACTCTGGCCTGTTGTTCCTCTGGAATGTGCTACCAAAGAAGGTTAGACTCTGCCTTATAGTCTCAATTTGCCTAGTACTGCTTGTTATTATATGACTTGAATTTTCTCCTCTACCTTAGTGTTTTGTTGCTCCAATGCTTGAAAATACTACACCATCATCTACCACTTTATATCTGCAGAGCTAGTACTAGTGGAGAAATCAAAGTTCATAGCCAAAGCCTTTGGTGACACATCCTTGTCACTCATGGCAGTGATGGATTCTTCCATGGTAGGCTCCTTCCCTTTCCTTAAATTCAAAGGCATGGGATGCTTGGTTGCTATCCCCTCTTGATCCCTAGGCATCCGATCTACGACGATTTAGACAGTGGGTAAATTGGTTTGGGGCAGGGTCACAAGTTTGGACTTGGCAGCAGAGCCATAAGTAGAGTGTGTGTGAGACATGGTAGAACCAACACATGCGATCTCACCTTACTGTTGGGAAACAAGAGGAGTATTAGTGGTCTAAGGTTGGGCAGAGGGGGCAGACTTGGCATCTAAATCTGGCTCATCCAATTTGTTGGGCATGTGTTGGAGCTTGGAGTAGGACATGTGTAGGAGCTTGGAGTAGGATTTTTTCATGGCAACTTGGGCAGAGGGGGCAAACTTGGCATCTAAGTCTAGCTCATGCAGTTTGTTGGATAGGGGCAAGAAACCACAAACATATTGGGAACCAGCACTAGCCCTATAGATAACAAACTTGACTTGGGAAAACTCCCAATTTGACATGCAACAAATGGTAAACTAAATACGACCCGTAAACCAAAATGGTGCATCATGGTAGACCAGTCAAAGACATCATAGCCAATCTCGAGGAAGAGAGAAGGTTGGCAAGGAAAGTGTTGCAAAGCATAGCTGTCTACAACCAAGAGCAGTGAGCCTAGAATATGAGACAAGACATAGAAATGTGTGAGGTGCAGTGCATCTTAGTTGTTGCCAATAGAACTAGAGACTAATCTTATTAGTGAGCTCCTCACAAACTGAATCTTAGTAATGTTAAGTAAAGAAAGTAAAGAAAATTAAAAAGACACAAAGGGTACATCGAAAAAAGGTGCCCCAATGGAAAAAACAGGAGAAAAAGAGCCAAAAGCGCAAGAAGCAAACTCAAGTCCAGGGCAAGTACAAAAGAGGAAAGGCGCATTTTAAATATAAAAGCGCACCTTCAATCCTTGTAAAAGAGCACTAGCCTCCCTCCTATGCAACTTATAAATGTAGATGGGCATAGGTGAAGAAACCATGTAAATAGGAAGGGAATAGGGAAAGAGGACCTAGGCTAAAATGGTTAGTCATGTGAAAAAGGATGGGTGCCCAAAGAGGAGTACGGCATGTATAAAAAGGCAAAAAGTGAATGAAGAAGCTCATTGGCCAAAACTAACTCTCTTCTTCTTCTTTTTCTTCTTCTTCTTCTCCTCCTTGCTCTTGCTTGTGCTTATGCTTGTGCTTGAGAGAGGGAGTGTGAGGGAGTGAGGGAGTGAGTGTGTGAGGGTGAGGGACTGTGGTAGAGAAGCTCTCCATCTTCTCCTCTCTTATTCTTGTCTTTTTTCCTCTTCTCTTGTCTTGTGTGCAGCAATGGAGCTTAGGTCTCAGAGATTGAGGATCGAGCTTGCTTAAGCTTGCACCTTTGATCATGGAGCTACTGGAGAGCTGGAGGGAGGAGGCAACTCGATTGGGCATGAAGGTAAGCTCACTACACTCATAGGTATGAGAGCATGTATGGCTATGTGAGAGGTAGACATTGCACTTGGCTTGAAACACTTGAAGCGATAAGCAGCCCGTGGGTCTTAGCGATCAAGTGAGAAGCTCCCATAGGGTGGATGTGACACAGTGGACCTGATGGCATGCATCCCGAGATGAAAAATGGGTGCTCACGAGGACACACGGGGAAAAAGGAAATAAAAATACATTAAAAAATTAATTCGAGAAGATCCACGCATCGGATGAACATGTGAAAAAAAAAGGAATAATGGGTAGGGTGATAGGGGAAACACATGGGACCACTCAAATGACACATCCGACAGCCAAGACAAACATTCATGTGGAAATAACGAAAAAAATATACTCGAAAATGGGATCGAAAAGTGATAATGGAAAATTCATTGGCTGGAATGGAATGCATCGAAAAGGAAAATTGGCTAGGTTGGGAAGACGCACATAGCCATCCAGTCAAAACATAGATCTAAGGAGAAATAGGGGCATTCATGTGGAAAAAAAAAGATAAAAATACACAAGAAAATCATAATAAATATGAATTCGAGAGAATCTATCATGTAAAACAAGAGGCAATGAAAAGGAGATTTGGCACGGGAGTGGTGTTCAATGGGGCTGTCGAGGTTAGAATGTGATTCTAGTATAAGAAATGTACATTTGCATGGAAAAATATTTTAAAAATGCGTAGAAAAAAACAATGAAAAATCAATAACACAAAATCTGTGGGCTAAAACGAGAGGGAGAAAAAATGAAAAGGTTTGGTGGGACTAGGGGCTTGAGGCTAGCCAAGCAAGACCCCATTCCGAATAGAAAAGAGGATGTTCACATGAAAAAAAAAGTAAAAATCACATAATAATAAACTCGTAAATACGCAAAAATAAATAACAACCAATCTAGGCATTGAAAAGATTGTCATAAACTCTTGGGTTGAAACCATCCTAATTGAATAGTGATGTATCTATGAACTTGAATGAAGCTCCTTGGATTCTCATTTGAGAATTGATGCTTGCTACATATTAGTTGAGTTGGGTTGAATTGCATGCAAGGTACCTATACATGTACATGAGTTGCTTGAATGTTATGCAAGCATTTTAAGCAGTGAAAAGACACATTAGACTGCAGGGAATCAGGCATTGATAGGTTGCATAAAGCATTGAATACTTTCAACTACAAATATGGAAAATATTACAAGTACCGATAATATCACTCAAATTGTGGGAGAGAAGCTTGATAATAAAAACTTTGCTTTGTGGAAGTTCAAGATGCAAAATTTCTTGATTGGCAGAGGCTACTAGGATTTGTGTACGAGGGTTGAAGTAGCACCTAAACTGCGGAATAGAATCCAACTCATGATCAGTGGAGAGCTCATCATTGATAGTGGTTGAAAAGAGCAAGCAAAGTGTTACATTGGTTCTCTTTATGCATATCTGATGCGATGGCTATACAAATTACAAGCTATCAAACCCCAAAAGATGCTTGAGATATTCTCATGAAGAATTATGGTAATGTTACTCATACAAGGAAGATATAGTTGAAGTAGAAATTTAATAATATATCTAGAAATGGCGGGAGCATTCAAGCTTATATGATAGAGATAAAAAGCATATCATATCAGCTTGCTACTATTGGTTCTTAAGTCTCAGAGGATGACATGATTGCAACTACATTGAATGGATTAGGCAAGGAGTACAAAGCATTTGATACTACGATTTCTATGAGAGAAAATCCTCCTCATTGGGATGAATTACTTGCATTTCTACTACATGAGGAAGTCAAGCTTGGCTTGAATACAGGTTCGAGTACCTCTTAGAGCAAAGATACTATCTTTTACTCTAGTCAGTGAGATAGAGGTGGTAGAGAGATTTTCGAGGTCATGGGGACACTTAGAATATATGTGGACAGCAGATCACCTAGAGGTAGAGGTGGCTCTTGGTAGGTCACATAAGCAGTCTAATAGAGGGATGAAGCCTATCATTATTGTAGGAGATATGGACACATAGCAAAGGACTATCATAAAAAGCAAGCAGCATATATGAAGGCAAAAGGCAGACAACATGGAAATTATGCATCTTCTAGTGGTACACATGATGATCAAGGAGATAGGTTGTTTGGTATGTAGCATGTTTCTAAGAATACATCTAAGCAAGGTAGGAATGACAAGTGGTACATAGACTCAGGAGCATCTAATCATATGACTATGCATGGTGAGTGGTTTAATGAGTTGATAGTAGGTTCTCATGGACATGTATGCATTGGTGATGACACACAACATGATATTAAGCATACAAGTTTTGTTCCATTAATCATACCTGATGGCATAAAGAAGAGGCTATATGATGTACTACATGTGCCCTCTATTACTATAAATTTATTGTCGGTTGAACACATGGAAAAACAAAATTTACAAGTTAGATTTAACAAAGATGGTTGTTGTATTGAAGAATATGAAAATGACTACAAATTGATTGCTAAAGGCAAAAGAGAGATGGTAGAATTTTCATTTTGGATCCATCTATCCTTGAATTGAAAGTAGCCATGTTTGCCCATCATAATGGAGTAGTTTGGGATGTAGAAATCCGGCACAAACACATAGGTCATGTCAATATTCAGAGGCTGAAAAATATGCAACAAAGGCAGGTTGTACTTGGTCTACCAAAGTTTAAGTACATTGATCTAGGACATGTCTATTGTTCTACTTGTCAGTTTGGAAAACAAGCAAGGTTTCCATTTATGCGGCATGTCAGAAACATTTGCAATTGATACATTTAGATTTATGGAGTCTTGCCCATAATGCATCTTTTGGTGGTGCTAGGTATTATGTGTCATTTATCGATGATTTCAGCAGGTATACATGGTTGTATATTCTGAAGCACAAGGATGAGGTGATTGATGTATTCAAGGATTTTAAGACACATGCTAAAAATGAGTTTGGATGTTATATCTCACGTGTGAGATCTGATGGAGGTGGAAAATATGTCTCTAGAGAGTTTGATAGGTACTCGGTAAAATATGGCATAAAAAGGTAGCTCACATGCAATTATACACCACAGTAGAATGGTGTGGTAGAGAGAAAGAATTGTGAACTTATGGAAGCTGCCAAGGCAATGCTTAATGAAAAGAACTTACCAAATGCTTATTGGGCTGAAGCAATTATCATTGTTGTTTATGTACTGAACAAAAAACCTACAGCTAGAATTCATGACTTGACTCCGTATGAGAAATTGTATGGGCACAAGCCCGATATTAGCCACCTTAAAGTGTTTGGTTGCATTTCTTATGTACATGTACTTGATGAAAATAGAAAGAAGTTAGATCGAAAAGTTGTAAAGAGTGTCTTTCTTGGCTATGCACAAGATAGAAAGGCCTACAAGTGTTATAATCCCTCCACTCTGGAGACCTTGATCAACATGGATGTAGTGTTTGATAAGTTAACATCATGGTATGGTGGTCCAAATGTAGTGGTTTCTGATGAACCAACTAGCCTTACTCATGCTAAATATTATCCTTCAGCTAGTACTACCATGAATGGACCTACAGTGATGGTTCTTCTACTGTTAGTCCTTGGATAGGATGACTACAGTCATGTTTCTACATCCACTGACATGGATATGTCAATGAGGGGGATATTATATAAAGGTAAAGAGAATATGTTTGATGATATAATTGGCATACTTTACAATTGGATACAAGTCACCTGGAAGTGATAGTCTTGGCACCTGGTGTAAGACAAAGCCGGTATGTGCATACCATACGTTATGACACCTGGTGTAAGACAAAGCTGGTATGTACCACCTCATGAGAGGCAAGCGCAAAGTGAACCACAGCTAAGAAGTTCTGAAAGGGTCAGGAAACTAGTTGATAGCCTGACATATCATGGGTATTCAGTCAGATATTATGCATATATGACTAAAGTATTAGGTTATAGAGAGCCTATGAAGTTTAGTGAGGCAATTGCAAATGAAAATTGGTGTACTGCCATGGGCTGTAAATGGGTTTATAAAGTGAAATGCAAGTTAGATGGTTCATTGGAAAGGTATAAATCTTGATTGCTTGCAAATGGATATGCACAGTAGTATGGCTTAGACTATGAGGAGACTTTCAGCCCGATTTGCAAAGATGGCAACCACAAGAACAATCATTGCATTAGCAACTTCTAAGGAATGGAAGTTAGGCAAATGGATGTCAAAAATGTATTCTTGAATGGTGACTTACTTGAGGAGGTGTATATGGAAAAGCATGAGGGCCATGTACACCCTGACTATTCGACACATGTATGAAAGATGAAAAAGGCCTTGTATGGGCTGAAACAAGCAAATGCTTGTATCAATACTTATTTATAGCAACTTGGTTTTCAAATGGGTCATGTAGACCATCTTGTTTACAAAGAAGACACAGAATGGTTATGTTTTATTGGTATATTTTGTCAATGATTTGATCATAACTGGAGATGATGATCATGGCATTGCTGAAATTAAGTCATAGTTATAGAGGTTGAATTCAAGGTGAAGGATCTTGGAGAGCTAAAATACTTCCTTCGGATTGAGGTTGTGCCTACACCTCAAGGTATATGGCTGCTGAAAAAATACTTCCTTCGGATTGAGGTTGTGCCTACACCTCAAGGTATATGGCTGCTGCAAAAATAGTATGCTCATGATATGTTGCTAAAATATGGCATAATGAGTGTAAAACCATGGAAACACCATTGGATCAGAATGTCAAAATTGTAGTTGATATTGGGAATGAAATAGAGAATGTCACTATGTATAGATAGATGGTGGGTAGCCTGATTTATCTCATTATCACCCATCTTAACCTCAGTTATGCAATGGGACTGATTAGCCACTTTATGCAGAAGCCTCGTAAGCCATATCTAGATGCAGTTAGGAGGACTATGCGGTATATAAAGGGTATTATTGATTATGGGCTCTTTTATGAGCATGAAAAGTCACTTGAGTTAACAGGCTATATAGATGCAGATTGGGTTGATTGTGCCTATGACGGAAGGTTAACCAGTGGTTATACTTTTAGCTTGGGTATCAGTATGATCAATTAGAATAGTAAGAAGTAGCCGACCGTTGCTTTAAGGCATAATACAGGGGTGCAGCCTTAGCAACATGTGAAGCACTTTGGTTTGTGAAACTGCTACATGACTTGGGTATACATTTAGACAAGAAGGTCACATTGTGTTGTGACCATCTCAGTAGTGTGATGTTGGGTAGCAACCCTGTCTATCATGCTAGATCCAAACACATAAGAAGTTCATTACCACTTCATTAGGGAGATGGTACTTGCTGGACAGATTGATCTACTCCATGTGAAGATAGAAGACCAATAGTAGATATCTTTACCAAATCACTTGGTAAAGAGAAGTTTGTGCATTTCAGGGAGCTACTTGGATTACAACAGTTAGTTTGAGATTGAGGGGGAGTGTTGAGATTCAAGCTCATAATCACCATCATTGACTCTATCTTGACAGCTGTAGTCATATTTATCATGTGTGTTGTTGTAACAAATCAGTCGAAGACTCAACCATAGTTAGTGATAGAGTCAGTTAGTGACCTAGACTATTATGTATTGTGTGACTAGACTTTTATCGAGACCTAAAACTGGCCTAACACTTGCTCTAAGGCACTAGCCCCCTCGGGCCTCTACTACACATCTCAAACCACCCCATACAGCCTCGCAGCCAAGAGCGTCTAAGGGGTATACTACCCTAACCTCAAATGTAGAACTTCCTATTTGTATGGATTGTAATCTAATGGATAACCCTTTCCACACTCCTCCAAGGGAGTCCCTACACATATCGCTGGTATACACTATGTAAACATAGACAAAGGGAGCGCCCCTCCGCTAATAGCCACAGCCCCACGGCTCTCCTACACCTCAGGGATCGGCCCCAAGATGCACTGTGAACACATAAAGCGCATTCGATACATAATCCACTCTTTTAATTAATCGTTCTAGGAGATAATAGATAGTCCTCATTGAATATTTCCCAAACAAAAGATATCGAACCACTAACCCTACAACTTAGGATACCTCACACTCAACATAGGTCATCCTTCATGAAAACAATTGTTGTGCATCTAGGATGATACCATATGTTGCGTGCAATGTAATTGTGTATGATTTATAGTACTCAAACAATTTCCTTATTGGCAACTAGCATTGTAAAGGTGCAAAAACAATTCTTTTCATGACTTTCTTCTAAACCGAGATTACTATGTTGTTTGGGACTAGCACCAAACATTCTTGTGCTACTGGACCTCTTAATTTTCAACCATGCGTATCCTATATGCCAAAAAAATCAGAAAAAACATCAGAATTCAATGTATTGTAAGCATAGTAATATACCCTTCTCCCTATCACTTAAGATTGTGCATTTGGGGGTAGGTTTAGAGTGTATTTTTCATGTGTTTTTCCATACATTCATAAATACAAATATCAAATTTTCATATTTTTTGAATGAAACAAGTCTTTTTTTTTCTTTTTTATTAGTTTTCACTATTTTTTTATTGATAATTATTAATTATTCCTAATTTACTAATTTAGAATGATTGATCTTATTGAGAATTATTTTTCTATCATATTCCATCCCATACAAACACCATATGTACGACAAAACCCCAAAACTGCATCATTTTTCTTAAAATTGCAATGTTGCGAGTTTTGCATGTTTATAAATAAATTATTAGATGACTAAATTTTCTTGATTTCTCTAACATTTCTAATGGATCGGAGCATTGGCAACCAAATGCAACCATTTTTAACCAAAATTTATCGTAAAATAATAAAATCTACCGCTTACTCATAACTTACTCATAAAATCACACTTTATGAGGTACATATCTCGTGATTGGAGGCCCACTGATGCTTCTAATAGCCGTTGATGATCCTTCCAACCTCAATCTACGCTCCCCTTTACACTCCAACGTCATCCTACAATCAAAATCTTTCATCTCAGTCCACCCCCTTCTCTCATAGAATCAACAATAGAAACACACAACAAGAGGAGAGAGGAGAGAGGAGAGGACTAAAAATAGAATTTTCATTCCTTGGCTGAAAATATGCATGTCCACAGTCAACAATAGAAACACGCAATAAGAGGAGAGAGGAGAGAGGACTAAAAATAGAATTTTCATTCCTTGGCTGAAAATATGCATGTCCACAGTCAAATCGAAGCCCTTTAGGAGTAGATCAAGGATGTGCAATCATCTCTCTCTCATCGCCAACATTGGAGAGACAAAAAATCCCACAAATTTGGGGCATAAAAAATTTTGTGTCCCCTCCCTGCTCATGAAAATTTGCATGTTTTTTAATGTTTCACTTCATTTGATTTCATTTATAAAATATCAAATTCACACTTTGGGTTTTCACACTGCCTAATAGTGGATTTTTGAATTTTGGCAAGGCAAATGAACTCCAATTTGAGATCCGTCTAGCCAGGCAGCTCCATGGCATCGAAATCTATCAACATGGCCTCTATCACACACTTTCTGACTCCTGGGTCACATAGTTGCTTTAGAACACCAAATCTTACAAGGATTAAATGGGGGGTTAAACGGACTTCGAATCAACAAACCGAGACTTTTGTTGCATTCCTCGCATCGAACTCTATCTAGGAAAATTTGAGCTCATCGATATGCAACCGTTTCATTTTGTATGAAAAATTGGTCTTTTATGTCTCTCGAGCCACTTTTTCGCTTCAAAAAGAGGTCCCAAAATACACCTTTCATTATGGTGGCCATAAGATAGAGCGACTCAGTCTATCGAATCCCATGAATTGATTTGCACAAACAACATCCATAAAAAGCATCAAGCTACCACAAAACAAAATACTCAACAAAGCACAAGCATAGCTTTCACCCTACCCCCTAATCAAATCAAGGCATGAAAATCCACAAGGAATAGGCGTAGCATAATCTCACAAAAGTCCAGAGTGAGTCACAAATCAACTGCTCCAACACAGACTAGCTAAAAAGAACTATCAAAGAAGTCATCCTAGGTGGTGGCCTAAACTACTGACCCAATTAAGGACAACTGGACTAGGAACTCCTACTAGGCGAGGACTTCTATAGCCTAGCCGCATGCATTTTCTTTTGACACATTTTCTTTCAAGATTTCCATACTTGGGCGCATAAAAAGGAGAGAGCTGAGTGTAGAGTGACCCAAGGAGAACAGGGCATCAGCCTCAGTCTGACTTGATACCCAAAAACCGAGCAAGCTCTTGCAAGGCAACACTTCAATCTTTTTCTCTTTCGCTCACTTTGATTTTCACTCTAACCTTCCTTAGTATTTCGTTTCTAGCTAGATGTCATCCCTAAGAAGACAAGGCATCGGCCCCAGGTCACTCGTCCCTAGGAACCTACCAATTCTTTGCAAGACGATGATCAACTACTCTTAACATTTTTCTTTATTTTCTCTCCTATTTTAGGGGTTAGAACCGCTTTTTACACACCTCTATATTTTTATATATTTCAAGTATAGGCATGCTTGTCTCTTCTTTTTATTTTAGTAGGCCTCTCTAACTGCCTCACACTAGTAGGGAATCCTAGTGCAACTGCCTAGCAGGCTAGCAATAGGCCTTTCAATGTCCGACAATGTCTTTACAGAAGGTAGATAACTACTAGAACCTCCCCCATATATACCTAAGCTAACCCTAGTGCTTCATGCCTTGATTTTCGATCCCCAACAAAAGAAAAATCCCCCACAAGTACATAAACACATATAGTGTAATAGGAACGTACTCATAAAGCAAGAACATCACCTAGACTTGGCCACAAGAAGCTTCTGCGTAGCAAGAGGCTCCCTCCAAGTCTTGCTAAATCTGTATAGCATAGCACTAAAACAAAACCCATTAACCTCACTCGCACTAAAAAGACACATGGCCCTCTTGGCCTAACAAGATGTTTCACAAAATGACCATTCCTGATTATGACATAACTCTACCAAAACATAAGACCATCAACCAAGGATAAGGACTCTTTAAGCCCTATACTAAATGCATTAGCTTATTGTCTAACCCCCTTGCATAAATAGCAAGGGGTGTCTGACGAATATGATGATAAACAATCATATGCATCCATGGCAGAATAGGAAGGTCCTCAATTGCTACCTAACTCATAACCTAAACTAGCCATTGGCAGGGCCAAAATAGGATGTGTCAACAAGAAGACCCCAAAGTAGTCCTAGGCTAATATTAGAAGGTAATTGTAAGAGCTCCCCCGAACCACAATTAAAAAATACATCTTCAACAAAGGCATAATTGGCTAGGAAATCTGCAAAGCGATTCCACTGTCAAGGAACTAGTTGAGAAGTCACCGTCTCAAAAATATGCAACATATCCAAGGCTGCACAATGGTATATCAGTAGGATGGGAAGGCATAGAAACGCACGTAATTTTACCGCTCATAGCATTAGAAGATGCCACGAGAAAGGGAATTGTAGATACGGGAGTAGGAGTCAATGTGCTCAGCCATACAATCTTGCAAACCTGGGGTAACTCACATGTGGAGATTGCAAGGTTAATGTCACGTTAGCTAACAAAATAATTGGTCCTAGCAAGAGTGGACTACAACATTTGGAGTACTGAAAGATTGGCCCTAGCAAGAGTTCAGTTCTCACTGAACTTCATAGTCATGAAGGGAGTGGAGTATAACATTCTAGTAGACTGACCCTAGATGTGAAATCCACAAGTGATAGAAGATTTTCATAACGGTCTAATATTCTTAGGCAATAGATCAAAAGCTATGAGAGTCTAGATGGAAACTTGGAAGACCACATTGATCAACCTAAATGCCATCCCTACCACCTTGAAAGGAGACTCACAAGTCAAAAATTCCTCTGGGCCACTAACCAAGTATATTCGCTTGCCCCAAGTATGTGCAGGATTGGAAGCATGTGCTAGCCCCATTGATCTGTCATTCTTAGATGAAGAGGAGGATTATAAGAAAGTTATGAGGACAGCCAATGAGTCCCACAAAGCCAGACCATCTCAACTACCAAAGAGTAGGACCACACCATCAGTACCATTCAGCATGATGGCCAAGAGCTCTAGCAATCAACCAACACCTGTCCCTTTCCACATTTCATCTAGCAAATTCAAACTCCAGAGGTTTCTTAAACACTTGATGAGAGAGCTAGCTCATAATCCATCCGCCAAACTCAAACCCCTCAAGGACCTCATGGAGGAGCCAAAGCGACAGCGGACCAAAGTGCATGACTTGAACCTATTGTACAATTGGGCACTAATCATGAATGAAAAGAAGGCAAAGAGTGGAAGCTTAGGAAATGACAAGCAATCAGAATATGATGATTCAGATGATAAGTACGAAGACTTCTACTCTACAAATGAGGAAAGTGAGGAAGAGGCCATGACAATAGAGTACGATATAGACGATCGAGTGATCGAATAGATATGAGTAGACTCCAAGCCACAGAAAGCCAATGTCTTTAGGATCGAAAGAGGAGTCATCAAGGTAGAATGCAACCGTACTTGGTTGGACCACCTAGGTGTAACAGACTATGAGCAAGCTCGATTAGTTCAACCTAGTACCACACCACTCTTTAGAATAGGATTAGCTTCAGAGCTGCAACCACCAAGGGAAACTCCGTCTTCTAGTGAAGGTTGTGAGCTTAACTCTAAGTCATAAGTTAGCTCTGAAAGAGATTCGGCGACAATATCCCAACCACCTAAGGCCAAACGCACCAAAGGGGACCTACCAATCCACCTAAGGTGCAGGAAGTTGAAAGAGAAAAAGGAAAGACATTCAAAGGGGTCAGAAGAGCTGAATAGCAAAGGAAGCCCCAAGATCTATCAAAGTGCTTTACGAAGTTCAAAAAAAAGGGTGATGGGGTAGTGATATTGCTGGGAGCTAAGAGGCAAGGATAGGCAAGTGAACTAATAGAAGGGCTTACTAAGGTCAAGAAAGTTAACTTAGCAGGGAAAGGGAAAACGTCTTGACCCATGTTCATAGCAGAAAACCTAAATGAGAAAGAGGAGGCTGATCTCATCACTCTTCTACAAGAGTATATGGATGTCTTTGCTTAGTCCTTAGATGAATTAAATGGAGTAGATCCAAGGATCATAAATCATAACATCCCTATGACTCCCGATGCAACACCAATTAACCAGCAACCATACCCGATGAATCTGAAGCATGCATACGTAGTTAAGGAGGAGATAGATAAGCTATTGAAGGTCGGATTCATCTACAAAATTGAGAGCACAAACTCAATGTCACCTAAAGTAATTGTCCTCAAGAAAGAGCACATGCTCAAAAGAGTAGCAGGAAAAGAAGCCTGCAGGTTCTTGGACAGCTTCTCAAGCTACAAGCAAGTGCAGGACTACCCTAATGATATATATAAGACATCATTTGTAACTAAATGGGGCATCTTTGCCTACATAGTCATGCCATTTGGGCTGAGGAATACACCAGCTACCTTTCAGTGACTCATATATGCCATCTTCAAAGGCATGCTTAGGTGTTCGTTGACGATCTATGTATCCACTCTAGTTGAAGGGAACACCTACATAAACTTTGCGCAATCTTTGAGCAATGTAGACTGTATAATCTATCCTTAAATCCCCTGAAGTGCCAGTTCTAGGTAAAACACAGATGTATCCTAGGACATGTAGTGTCTAAGAACGGCATTGCCATAGACTTCTCCAAAGTCAAAGTCATTGTCGATTTACTACCACTCATGAACTATAAGGGAGTTCATTGCTTCTTGGGACACACAAGGTCCTATCGACGATTAATTCTAAGCTATGCATAAATTGCTAGATCCCTTTACAAATTGTTGATTGTAATTGAGTGGACCAAGGAATGCCAACGTGCCTACAAGGAACTAAAGAAGGCTATTACGACCACACCCATCCTCAAGCCCCAAATTGGAACATAACATTCCACATGCACATTGTTACATCAAAGTTCACCGTGGGAGCTGTTTTGTGCCAACTTGGTGAACATAATATCAATTATCCTGTGAGCTTTGCTTGTATACGACTCACATATCAATTACTACGCAATGGAAAGGGAAGGACAAGCTATGGTGTTTGTTGTAAAGAAGTTCTATCATTATCTTTTAGCTACACCCTTTACCTTCTTCATTGACCATCAAGATTTGCTTTATTTGGTAAACAAACCTTGCATTATAAGATGCATAGCTAGACGGTTACTTCTGCTTCTAGAATTTTACTTCTCCATGGTTGTACACAAGAGTAAGCAACATTACATGGTAGACCATATGTCTCGTATACCCACATGAGAAGCTGTTGGGCAAGGCATTGTAGGTGACTTACCTTATGTGCACATTTTCAACATGTCCAATGAATGAGACTTGTTTAGAATTGATCTAACACCGTAATGGGTAGATAACATAGTCCAAATCCTAGAGCATGGATTGCTCGGAAGACCTATAGAGACGGATAGGCTAAAGCATCTTATCCTCAATATTGAGCCCTATCAATTTTAATGGCTATCGAGCTTTATAAGCTAGGAGAGGATGGGTTATTGCAAAGATACGTGTGAGCATGAGATGCATGATGTAATTATTGAAGCACATGGTGAAATTACTGGGAGGAAACTTCAGTAGAGACACTACAATACGCAAGATGTTGCAATCTCAACGGTGCTGGCCCACTCTGTTTTGCAATACAGCTAACTTCGTGAAGCATTGTGACGAGTGCCAAAGGACCAAAATCCCCATCCGTAAGGACAAGATGGAGTTAACCCTAGTAATAGCATGACAACCGTTTGAAAAATGGAAAATCGACTTCATTGGGTAGATCAGCCCCACAACGCAATACTCATAGGCAAAGTACATAATTGTAGTGAATAATTATCTCATGAAATGGGTAGAAGCTTGGGTCACTATGAAGAATGATGCTAGGATCACATTTAAGTTTCTTTGGAAGTAAGTGATCTCACAATTTGGCTACCCCATCATCAATCTAGTTAGTGTTCAAGGTACACACTTCATTAAAGAAGTGATTATCCATTTACTATCCACCTTGATCATCCATAGGACATCCTCACCATACTATTAGGCTCAAGCTAATGGTCAAGTGGAATCCACGAATAAGATTCTAATAAATGTCATGACTAAGATAGTCTCCACCTCACCCATTGACTGGGACAATAAGCTCATGGTAGCACTATGGGCCTATATAGGATAGCTTATAAGACGGCCGTAAGGCAATGGCCGTAGGGCAAACAACATTCAAACTGTCATATGGTACTGAAATAATCATGCTAGTGGAGCTCTTTGTTCCAAGCTTGAGAGTGGCAATCCAAGAGAGATGGGATAGAAAGGAAGCATGGATAGAATGCTTGGTAGAGTTAGAATGCCTATTTGAGACTTGACTCCTCCTAGTGACCCATGCATTGAGCAAGAAGAAAAGACACAAGAGGTGGTTTGACAAACATGTCAAACAACGTGGCTTTGAGTAGGGCGACCTAGTGCTACTGTACTCTATAAAGGGCCATGAGTAGAAGATGAAGTTCAAAGGATTGGGACCTTTCAAGGTCCGCAACATTAGTCAAACCGGCAATATAGAGCTCAAGACTCTAGAGGGAGAGGGCATAGGCTTCTTTAATGGCAATCACCTCAAGAAGTACTACCCTCCAACGCATCCACTGCATGACTCTCCAGTGAACATAAGAGTCACCTCCATCATTGAGATAGAGAACGAGGATGAGGAAGTAGTATCACCTGCCTACCTGCGCATATTGGTCACTTCCCAGGGGACACATGCCTTGATGCACTCATTAACGAGGGAGCTGACTTTAATATTCTTACATATGACCACTGGACCCTCATTAGTTAGCCCCAATTTTGTAGCCTACTAACGCTAAAATCAACCCCTTTTAGGAGACAATCTTACTCACTGTTGGAAAGTGCAAGGTAGCGGTCTCTATCGAGACTCAAAGCCTACCAATTATCTTCTATGTATTGCCTAACACTAAGGCTGCCCCAGTAAGGAAACGCTACTAGAACATGCATTCAAGAAACAAGCACACTGCAACGTTGATTACAACTCATAGTGTATTCACCTTGCCATTGGAAATATTTAAATACTGACAATTTCTTTCAGCAAGAGCAATATAGCTCCATCTAAGCCCACATTGACACCAGTAGAGGAACCTAGTGCCAAGCCTAAGGAGGGGGGTCATGACTTTTCCCACCCCATCGAAGCAAATCGGCCGCAACCCCTAGTAGACACACCTAAGAACATGAAGCAACAACTCAAATGGGTACCCAAACAACAATCACCACCGTCTACTAGGAGCCAACCCACATGAACTCATAATCCTAGAACCTCATGTCCTAGGCCTAAGAGATAAAGCTGACACTATAGAAGTAAACAAAAAGCCAACAAGCCGTGATGGATCCCCAAAGCCCTATTGCACGCTCAAGGCTACTATGAAGGATACAAATGGGTTTGGTTACCCAAGGCCACGAGTGGCACGCATTTCCCTCAGACACTACCTTCCGGCCCATCTCCACAAGACACTAAGCTAGCTAGGAATGAGAAACCAATTGACCCGAAAGGTACCAAACCCATAAGACCACAATAGGTCTATTGACCAAAACTAGAGCCCTCTACATCAAAACCAACTCAACTTGACACTTCTAGTATCACAATTGTTCCACAAGCAGAAAGAAACACAGCAATTGAGCCGCAAGACCAATCCATCACACAAGTGGTCAACAAACACTCTACTAACTAGTCCATGAAGCAGGCATTAGCTACTAAGTTATCCAGTCCAATCAAACCCCAACCTCCCACAGGCCTTAGACCCTCTTATGAGCAGAGATCTATCTTTACTTTGGCCTCAAACATAGCCATGAATACGGGGGACCACCTGATCACCTGCATCAAATGCTTGGATGCCACCTCCACCATGTTTGCTAAAAGCTATGAGCTGTTGGATTTAGGCCTCTTAAATGAGCCATTGGCAAACGGATGTATGCTCCTTATCATGCACTTGGGAAGAATATGAATTCATGTTTGTCAAGATTCCCATGGTAGTTGAGAAATTGATCACCACGGAGATTTCTCGAGACCTATGTGGCTCCTACGCCACTCAGGGTCTTGGCCATCACTCCCAAAGAACCATTAAAAGATCATGTTTTGGCCCACCTCTATTTGGACCAAATCCTAACCGAGGAAGAATTGCATATCATTAGCAGGATGAACTCTAGTGACTTCCTAAACTGATGTCCTGACCTACATTACACACGTAGGCATTAGACCTTATAACATGAACTATCACGCCCATTTAGAGTATAGCCCGCAATTCTATGATTGGCTCATGAAGAAATAAAGCCTAGCCAACTGGCACTTAATGTCCTCAACCCTTCATCCTCCAATCCTATGAAGGATCTTCATCATTCCTGAGGGGGAGGGGGTAAGATGGACAAGAAAACATGGCCCGAACCTCAAACCAAATTTCAAAAGCAAAGAAGGATGGTTAAAGTAAACTTGTACTTAAGGAAAATTTTTAAGAAATTTTTGTTGGAATGTGTGGACTGCTTGAAGCAAAAATTTTCATTCTATACTTGAACATTTCACCATTCCATAACACACATTTGTAATCCTCTTATCTTTTTGCAAAAATTCATTTCAAATGAGCTAATAGTGAGTTGTTGCATCATGACAGGAACCCAAGATGGTAGGGCACCACAACAAATGTAGCAAGCTTTCATTCTCAAAAAGGGAGTAGGCCAAATATAGCAATATGCTGAAAAAGAACCTGTAAGTAGCTCAAATACAAAATCATTCACAACCTAGAAGACATGGTGATAGAGGATCAGGTTGTGAAACAAATCATCGACTAATGCAACCTCAACAAAACAAGTATCTAGAGAAGGCCAAGCCATCAATTACACCAAGTGCATGAAGTTCCTACGGTCCTTCGATGCCAATCAGAACCGTGACACAATGACAGTGAGGTAGGGAGAGGAGTCCCAAAGAGTAGAAGTCAAACTGAGTCCTGAACTAATGGAAAGGGCTCTTGTACTTGTCAACAAGCCTGAGAAGCGCGGCCAAAGAAAGACATTTACAGCATGCTGGGGATGGACATAGGCCAGGTGTACACAAGTGATGGGATCAGTTTAGTCGACATCCCCAACCCCAACATCAAACTACATGCAAAAATGTCCACACATTGTTCTCCAGCTAAAGGTACAATGCTTTGATGAGTAAGGTCAAAGTACCGCTCCTCGAGAGCCTTGCAGCTAGATCCTTAGATGAAATCAACAAGAATGCCTACATGCATAAGACTATCAAGTCTTCAACAAAAGCACTAGCCATGGGCCTAGAGCAGCACGTAGGGAGTCTCCGGTTGTCAAGAATCGTGTGGTGGGGAGACTTGCTTGAGTTGCTCACTAAACACACACTGTATACATAAGAGAAAGCTCACTCAAGAACACAATAAGAGATATGGAGATCAAAGCGTTTTCTTGCTGATTTCTTCTTCTTCTTCCACACACTATACAATATACACAAAGTATAGATAAGATACAACATCAAGGAAAGTTGCCTACTAAGTCAAACACTGCATAACAGACTACACTAATCGACTTGTGCTATATCTTTACCAAATGTAGATAGTTGTAACAAACGAAATATAATAAGTGATAAATCAGTAGTCATGTGAGTATCATAATGACTACCAATGTGCTAAGTGTAGACATGCAGACCCATCTAGCCAAGCGGTCTATCATCAATGTCCACACGTATAGAGCTTGTCATCTCAACACTCCCCCTCAAGCTAAACTCTATCTCTACAACTCCAAGTAAGCTTCGAAACTTTCAAAGCTTCTCTATACCCAATGCCTTTGTGAAAATGTCAGCTATCTAATCATGTCTCCTGACATATACCAAGTCAATCTCTCTTACAAGTACCTTCTCTCTCACAAAGTGGTAGTGCACCTCAATGTGTTTTGTTCTAGCATGGAATACTATATTCCTAGCTAGTTGTATGTTGCTCATGTTGTCACAATGAATGACAACTGAACCATCTCCTTGCATATCCAAATCACCTAATAACTTTTGCAACCATACCACCTCACATATTGCCATAGCAGCACACTCAGCCTCTGTACTCAATAAAGCAATTGTAGGTTGCTTTTTACTGCTCCATGTAACTGATGCACTACCAAGGGAAAATATGAATCCACTAGTAGATCTTTTTTCTGACATGCTACCAATCCAATATGCATCTGTGTATCCAGAGACATGTACATTCTTACCTGTCTCATAAAAAAGTCCATAATGTAAAGTGGACTTCACATACCTCAATATACGTCTAACTGCATCCAAATGAGGCTTTCTAGGCATCTGCATAAATTGACTGACAAGGCCAACAACATAGCTCAAGTCTGGCCTTATGATAGTCATGTAGATTAGACTCCCTACTACTATCCTCCTGAACATAGTAGGGTCTTCTATCTCATCCCCAATATCAGCACTCAACTTCACATTTTCCTCCAATGGTACTGAAAGAGGCTTACATGCTATCATATCATACTTGGATAACATATCCAAGCCATACTGCCTTTGTGATAGCCATTTACCATCATCACATCTGATCACCTCAATACCAAGAAAGTATCTCAGCTCACCCAAATCCTTCATCTCAAACTTCTTCTTCAAGAAGTCCTTAACTTCAGCAATCCCATTGTCACTGTCACCTGTAATAATCAAGTTATCCATATAGATGACTATGATGACCAAACATGCATCTCCCTTTCTCACATAAAGTGATCAGTATCAAAAATACAAAATCCAATAATGACAAGATACTCTCCAATCTTGTCAAAGCATGCTCTAGATGCTTGCTTCAGCCCATAGAGCACACCTTCTTTAACCTGCACACATATGTGGAATGCTCTAAATCCTCATAACCTGTTGGTTGTTCCATGTACACTTCTTCTTGTAATTCACCATGCAAGAAGACATTCTTAGCATCCATTTATTGCAAACTCCAACAGTTGCCATCCTAGCAATTGGACTGAATGTCTCTTCATAATCTATGCCATATGTTTGAGCATAGCCTTTTGCAACCAGCCTAGCCTTATACCTGCTAACGCAACCATCTGCATGTCAAGATTATGGGAGAGAAGGAAGGAGTCTCACTTGTAGCTTTCTTGCTTGCACAATGGGGGTATACACACAAAGGTGGAGGCTGAAAACAGTTTTCCTCTTCTTAGTTGTGTAAGCCAAAAGAACTCTAGTACATAGAAATAGAAGAACCCTATATATGGGTCTCAAACCAAACTCAACTAACTAAGGTGGCATACTAACTGAGCCACGAACTAAAGTAGATAAGGATAGCTATCATGTAGCTATTATTCATGGGCGGTGTACCAACTGCATCTGCAATTGAAAAGTCAGTGACATAAATGCACAACGGTCACCCTGGCATATCACGAGTGGAGCTCGATATCTCAACACTCCCCCTCGAGCTCAATCCCAATTCCTGCACACCAAGCAGGTCTCTGAACTTGCGCAGCTTCTCTGCGCCCAATGCCTTCGTGAATATGTCAGCTACCTGATCCTCTGTGCTGATATAAACTAGATCAATAAGACCTAGTAATACCCTCTCCCACACATAGTGATAATGCACCTCAATGTGCTTTGTTCTAGCATGATAGACTGGGTTATTTGCCAAGTGTATACTACTCATGTTGTCACAATAAATGACAACTGGCCCATCTGTAGGCTGATGCATATCATAAAGTAGCTTATGCAACCAAGCTACCTCACATGCAGTCATTGCTGCACCCCTGTACTCGGCCTCTGTGCTCGACAAGGCAACTGTAGGCTGTTTCTTGCTGCTCCAAGTGACTGCAGCACTCCCAAAAGAGAACACATATCCACTGGTAGATCGTCTATCAGAAATACTACCAGCCCAATCAGCATCAGTGTATCCATGCAGCTGTATCTGAACCCCAGTCTCATAAAATAGTCCATACTACAATGTGGACTTCACATACCTGAGTATGTGTCTAGCCGCATCCAAATGCGGTTTCCTTGGAGCCTGCATAAACTGACTTACCAATCCAACAGCATAGCTCAAATTTGGCCTGGTAATAGTCATATAAATTAAACTTCCTATTATGCGTCTGTACATAGTAGGGTCTTCCAAAAGCTCACCTGCATCTGCGCTCAGCTTCACATTCTGCTCCAAAGGAACTGAAATAGGCTTACAGCCTGTCATCCCATATTTGGACAGCATGTCCAACCCATATTGCCTTTGCAAGAGTTGTATCCCACTTGGTGATCTAATCACCTCAATGTCCAAGAAATAACGCAGCTCTCCCAAATCCTTCATCTCAAACTTCTGCTTCAATAGCATTTTTACATGAAGGATATCTTCATCACTGTCACCTGTTATAATCAAATCATCAACATAAATGACAAGTAGCATAATACCTTTCTCTGTTTTTCTCACATAAAGTGAGAAATCTGCCTTGGAAATCTGAAAGCCAATAGTGACAAGATATTGTCCTATCTTGTCAGACCATGCTCTAGGTGCTTGCTTCAAGCCATACAATGCTTTCTTCAACCTGCAAACAAACTCAGGATGAACAACATGCACATAACCTGGTGGCTGCTCTATATATACCTCTTCTTGCAAATCACCATGCAAGAAGGCATTCTTTACATCCATCTGATGTAAAGACCATTCCTTTGATGCAGCCATAGCAATGACTGCTCTTACGATTACCATCCTTACAACCGGACTGAATGTTTCTTCATAATCAATGCCATATGTTTGTGCATACCCCTTGACTACTAATCTTGCCTTGTATCTGTTCATAGAACCATCTGCATTGTGCTTCACCTTATAAACCCACTTACAGCCAATTGCATTCTTACCTTTAGGCAAAGGTACCGATTCCCATGTAGCATTTGCTTCCA
This sequence comes from Lygodium microphyllum, assembly GCF_053477565.2. Lineage (NCBI taxonomy): Eukaryota > Viridiplantae > Streptophyta > Polypodiopsida > Schizaeales > Lygodiaceae > Lygodium > Lygodium microphyllum. The sequence continues at coordinate 531,418 of NW_028229531.1, read as the reverse complement.
AGGCATCCATTTCTTCATCCATGGCTTTCTCCCATTTTTCTTTTCCCATGGCTTACTCAAAAGAAGTGGGTTCTGGTTCATGTATCACTTTGACCATATATGCATAGTGAATGGCTGTAAATCCATCATATTTTAGCATATCCACAGGATACCTAGCTCTGATAGACCTGCGCAAAGTAGGTTCACTCCTCCCAGGTGCTCTCAAAACATCCCTGGTCTTCCTTACTCCAAGTGTAACAATAGAAGGAATACCCAACTCATCATCAATGCTCTATTCTGAGCCACTGGATTCACCATCCACATAAGAGTGACCTGCATTCACATCAAACATGGGCTGATCTACCTTCTCTTTTCCTTTTCATGATACCTGAATACCACTATCTGCATTGCTTTGAGAAGATTCTCTTGATCTCAATCTGCCTATCCATGGCGAAGAATGTGAACCACTACTAGAGGACGCTCCATGTCCACTAATATTTTGTGACTGTTGTTGTGAATTCTGTGCAGCATTACCATTTTGTGCATCTACATCATTAATCACATTTACTAGTTTATACCAGCTACTCATCTCATCAAAAACAACATCTCTGCTCACTGTAAACTTACGAGTAGAAGGGTTATAGCATCTATACCCTTTTTGCTGCAGAGAGTAACCAATAAAGATGTACTTCTCAGCTTTTGGATCCAACTTGGATCTCAACTCATCTAGCATATATACATAGGCAATGCAACTAAAAATTTTCAAATGAGAAATATCTGGTTTCCTACCAGTATACCTCTCCTCTGGAGTCATCCCATGTATTGCTGCAGTGGGAGTCCTGTTCATTATATAGATTGCTGTAGCAACTGCTTCAGCACAGTAAAAATCTAGCAAGTCTTTTTCGTTGAGCATGGCATGAGATACCTCTCCAATATGCATGTTTTTTCTTTCTGCAATTCCATTTTGTTGTGGGATATGACTGCATGAATATTGCTGCTTTATGCCATGCTCCTGCAGGAACCTTGCAAACTTATTTGAGAGGTACTCTCCCCCTCCATCTGACCTTAGGCATTTTATTTGCAGGCCTGTTTCTTTTTCAACTATAGCTTTAAGAGTTTTGAAATGCCCAAAAATTTCACTTTTCTTTTTCATAAAATACACCCAAACTTTTCTGCTATAGTCATCAATAAAAGTGACAAAATAATGATAGCCTCCAAGAGATGCAGCTTTAGTAGTCCACACATCAGAGTGGATTAATTCCAATGGCTTCTTACTCTCTTGAACATGTCTAGAAAATGGTTTCCTTGCCTGTTTTCCAAATTGGCAGGCTTCACATATCTTATGCATTTCTGCAACCTTGAATTTAGGCAATCCTGCAACAATATTTTGGGCTTGCATTGATTTAAGTCGCTGTACATTAACATGGCTAATGCGTTTATGCAAGATATCAATATCTGCAACTACACCGGTCCCATGTGCAAACATTGCTGTACTCAATTCAGGCATGTCTGCATCCAATGTAAACATTCTGCCCTTTTTCTTTTCTTTTGCTATCAAGCGACCTTTATTTTTCATATCCTTAACAAAGCATCCATGAGAATTAAATCTGACCTGCAAGCCCTGCTCAACCTTTTGACCAACAGAAACTAGGTTCTTGGTGATATTCGGGACATGAAATACATTCGACATGTATTTCTTTTTCCCATCCTGCATAGACAAAGGAATTTTTCCAATCTGCACAATAGGATGTGCAGTATCATCACCAGTCTCCACAAATCCTGGTTTTTCCATTTTCCTTGCATCCTGCATCCATTCTGCATGACCTGTCATGTGGTTTGATGCACCTGAGTCAACATACCACACATCGTTGCTTTCTTCTGCACTTGTCACAGAATTGTTCATGTGCTGCACCATAAACAAATGCTCATTTCTGTCATCACCCTGTCTACTAGAATATGCATAATTTCCTTGTTGCAATTTACCATTCATTGTCATTCTGCTTTTTATAGCAGTCCTTAGCCATATTACCCATTTTACCACAGTAGTAGCATTCAACATTGTTGTTTGCATTTTGGCCTCTTTGCCATCCACCACGACCTCTTTGGCTCCCCCTGCCTCTAGAGTTACCACGTCCTCCTCCATAGGACTGGTTTTCTTAAGTTTGCTGCATATTCTAATTTCTACCACGGCCTCCAGATCGGCCTCCTTTACCTCTGCCTCTACCTCTTCCAATATTTGAGTAGAAGACAGCTTCTTTTGAAGTTCCTCCTGAAGAAGATGCACCACCATTTCTCTGCTCCTCAGAAATTAGAAGAGCAATCAACTCCTCAAAACCAGGAAATCTTTCACGGATGGAAATGGATGTTTGGAACTGTGCATAATCCTTTCCTAGACCATTCAAGGTCACAGAAACTAAATCATCATCTTCCACTGGCGACCCAATGGAAGCAAGTGCATCTGCAATCTTCTTCACCTTCATGTGATAGTCATTGATGCTCATACTTTCTCTTTGCACATTCTGCAACTCTTGCTTGAGCTGCATTTTCCTGGCTTGCGTATTTGTGCTATACATTTTTGACAAAGTATCCCATGCCTCCTTTGGCGTACTTGCATCTTGAATATGCACAATCATAGAGTCTGAAATGCTAATAGACAGCTAGTACATAACTTTCCTGGCTCTCTCATGCTATGCTTTAAATGCATGCATTTGCTGTTGATTGGGAACATCAGGGAGAACTAGTTCTTCTTCATTTCCTGCAACAAATTTCCAATATCCTTTTTCCATAAGAAAATTCGTCATTCTAAACTTCCATGCTTGGAAGTTGTTCTTGTCAAGCTTTTCAGTGACAATCTGTGAAAGAGAATCAAACGCCATTACAGAACATTGCAAAAAATTCTGTCACTGCAAAGAACACAGCTTCAGCCTCACAAGGGCAAATGTGCAAGACTGACGAAAGTGGTATTTGACCACACAGTCACTTCCAAGTGACGATTTTGCATCAACAGGCAACAAGGATGATTCTGTAACTCCCAATGTCTCTGCGTACAAGCATACGATGCAATTTCTACAGTAACTTTTCACCGACCTGTAGAACAGTGGTCACACAGCATAAAATAGGGTCTGTCCTGAGTGCGTGCAGAAAACTTCCGCCTCCAAAACAGGCCCCGAAATGGCCTTAAATCAAAAAAATAGGGTCACCAAGGGCAAAAGCCCTATCCCGCAACATATACTGCCCTCTTGCTTCACCGCGAAGGGCGTCTCAACCTGAGACAATGTACTCTTGCAATTTCCGTTTGTGCTACCTGCAGAGATCTGCTCCCAAAACAGAAAATGAAAGCAACACTGCTCCTCTTACCAGAACACCACGAACTTGGTTTGCTTTCTTGAGCTCCTTACCACGAACAAGGCTCTGATACCATGTCAAGATTATGGGAGAGAAGGAAGGAGTCTCACTTGTAGCTTTCTTGCTTGCACAATGGGGGAATACACACAAAGGTGGAGGCTGAAAACAATTTTCCTCTTCTTAGTTGTGTAAGCCAAAAGAACTCTAGTACATAGAAATAGAAGAACCCTATATATGGATCTCAAACCAAACTCAACTAACTAAGGTGGCATACTAATTGAGCCACGAACTAGAGTAGATAAGGATAGCTGTCATGTAGCTATTATTCATGGGCGGTGTACCAACCGCATCTGCAACTGACAAGTCAGTGACATAAATGCACAACGGTCACCCTGGCATATCACGAGTGGAGCTCGATATCTCAACACTTCATTATGCTTAACTTTGTAAATCCACTTACAACCAATAGCTTTCTTACCCTTAGGCAATGTTACCAAATCTCAAGTCTTATTGGCTTCTAATGCAGCCATTTCCTCATCCATTGCTGCATCCCAATGAGCATGACCAACAACATCCTTAAAACAAGTGGGCTCAGCATCCTCAACTAGTTTCACCATATAAGCATAATGGTAAGCTACATAACCTTCAAAACCAAATCTTTTAACAGGGTGTCTGACCCTGCTAAACCTGCGTATCCCTAGATCACTCAATGGAGCCTTTACATTACTATGAGCTCTCTGTACACCTGGTGTCCTTTGACTGAAGGAATACCAAGCTCATCATCCAAACTTTTTGAACCACTAGAATCTCCATCAAATCCCAAATAACTAGTAGATGCATCATTACCATCCAACACTTTCTTCTTTTATTTGTCTTTACCTGCAACACTTATAGATCCACCTAAAGATGTAGCGCAACTCCTTGGTCCGATGTAGTACCAAATGATGTTTCTCGTCCACTGAGACTCTGTGATTCTTGCTTTTCTTTTTGCACATAGCTATCATGATCATTTTCATCATCTAATACATCACCAGCACGTGCATACCAACTGCTCATCTCATAAAAAATAGCATCGCTACTCACTCTGAACTCACCTGTGACAAAGTTATAACAATGATATCCTTTCTACTCTAAAGAGTATCCAATAAAAATACATTTTTCAACCTTTTGATCAAGCTTTTTACATAGCTCATCTAGTATATGAACATATGCAACACAGTCAAATACCTTCAAGTGTGATACATCGAGCTTCTTGCCAGTAAATCATTCATCGGGAGTCATCCCATGAACTACAACTGTGGGAGTTCTGTTCATAATATAGACAACAATATAGACAGCTTCAGACCAAAAATGTTTTGGCATATTCTTTTTAGCCATTAATGCACGTGCAACTTCTGCAATATGTGCCTATTTTTTCTTTCTGCAACCCCATTTTGCTGCGGGGTATACATGCAAGTAAATTGCCTCTTTATCCCGTGAGTCCTCAAGAAGACACTAAACTCATTAGAGAGGTACTCTCCCCCTCCATCTGATCTCAAGCACTTCACTTTGAAATATATTTCTGTTTCAACAGCTGCCTTGAAAGATTTGAAGTGCTTAAATACATCACTCTTTTCTTTCACGAAATATACCCATAGCTTCCTTGAACAATCATCAATAAATGTGACAAAGTATTTGTTGCCACCAAGAGATACATTCTGTGTAGGTCCCCAAAATTTTGTATGCACTACATCAAGTATATTTCTGCTCAATTCTTTGTCATGCGAGAAGGGTTGTCTCGCCTACTAACCAAACTAGCATGCTTCATAAACTTTATGAAATTCTGTAACTCTAAAAGAATGCAACCCTATAACCAATCCTCTTGATTGCGTTAATTTCAACCTTTGCACATTTGCATGTCCAATATATTTATGTCATTTTTCAATGTCTACAACTACTCCTTTTCCTTTAGCATATATAATAGCATCCATTGCAGGAATTCCAACATCTAAAGTGAACATGCGGCCAACTCTACTTCCTTTTGCGACCAACCTACACTTATCATTAAAGTCTTCTACAAAACAACCTTTACATTGAATCAGACCTGCAACCCTTGCTCTACCATTTGGTCAACAGACACTAGATTCTTTATGATTGATGGCACATGTGATACATCTGTCAAATTCTTTGTCTGGCCATCATGCAAGGACAAGGAAACCTTTCCAATGTGTAAAATTGGGTGGCATGAATCATCACTCGTCTGCACATAACCTGGATTTTGTAAGTCATGTATCTCTCCAAACCATTCAACGTGACTGGTCATATGATTAGATGTACATGAATCGACATACGATACATCCTCATGTGTCCCCTTTCCTGTAATTACATTCATCATATTATGCTGCATAACAAACAAACGCTCATTTTTGTCTTCATTCTGTTATGAATATAATGCATAGTTTTCTTGCTGCAATTTACCACTACAAATATCATCCTTCTTAGCATAACAATGGGCTACAATATGACCTGTTTTTCCACAATAATTGCCAATAATAGCAGAATTTCCAGAACCTCTATTCTGCCGTTCACCTCTTCCTCTAGAGCTCTCCTTGCCTCTAAAGTTTCCTTGGCCTCCTGAAACCTGCATTTCACCAAATTATTGATTGAACATGTTTTGTTGATTATCGCCAGTACGTCCCATACCATGACCTCTCGAAGAGGATCTACTACGTCCCCTTCCTGAACTTGAGTAAAATGCTTGGACATGTTTACAATTTCTTTCAGACGAGTCACCCTGCACATTGATCTCTTCGGTAATCATGAGAGAGACCAGCTCATTAAAATCTGAAAATGGCTTCCGTACATATAGTGAAATAACAAATGATTTCCATGCCTTCTCATTATTAAGGCCATTCAAAGTGTATGAAACCAAATCATCATCATTAGGCATTGCATCAATCACTGGTAAAACATCTATAATGGTCCTCACCTTCAAAACATACTCATTGACAAACATTTTTCATTTCTTCAAGGTATTCAACTCTTGCTTGAGTTAAATCTTTCATACCTTTGTATTTACTGAAAACATATTCTCAAAATTTGTCCAAGCTGCATGTGAAGTTTCTACATTCCTAACATAGTATTAAATGACTACAAATAGCCAGTACATCACCTTTTTGTCTTTTGTATTCCATTCTTTCCATGCCTTTAATTCATTTGCAGTCGGAGAGATACCTAGCTTTGGCTCCTTTTCTTCACCTGAAACAAGCTCATAAATGCCATTTCCAATGAGGAAGTTTGTCACACAGAACTTCCATGAGGGGTAGTTGTTCTTGTCGACCTACTCAATAATGGGATTTCCACTATTCACTGCCATTATCACAAATAAGGATACAACACAGCAAACTAGTCTTCTGCAACCTTTCACAACAAGTGCACAGCAATACACCAAGCAACCTTTTTTACTGATTGCTCAATAGTACATGTAATCTACAACCTGTTTGTAAATAAACCTTATGCTTTCTTCCTCACAAACACCTCAAAGATTAAAAATTTGAAATCTGCAACATGTGCATCCACTTTCGATCAACATAGCTGAAATCACAATGTACCCTGAAACTGTTGTCCGCAATCTTATGGCTCTAAAACGGGGCCTCAAATTGCCTCAGATGCCCAAAAAAGTTGTGTGAAAGACCCTAAAGGACTGAATTTGCAGAATATACAATGCTCTGCTTGCACACCAAATCTCACAGTAATATGAGATTTTCACTCTATCCTACTTTCGGTGCCTCCATAAGCACTATCCAAGAGAAAGAGTAGAAGAATGGAAGAGTTTCTTACCCATTGCTTGCTTGCTCAAACCTTGCTTCTTTTCCTTCACTTCAGCCTTCAAAATCAGCCTCTCTCAATAGGGCGACTCTGATACCATGTCAAGAATTGTGTGGAGGGGAGACTTGCTTGAGTTGCTGCACCAAACACACACTATATACACAAGAGGAAGCTCACTCAAGGACATAAGAAGAGATATGGAGGCCAAAATTTTTTCTTGCTGATTTCTTATTCTTCTTCTACACACTATACAATGTACACAAAGTATAGATAAGATATAATATAAAGAAAAGTGGCCTACTAAGTCAAATAATGCATGACTACACTAATCGACTGGCGCTATATCTTTGCCAGTTGTAGGTAGGTGTAACAAACTAAATATAATAAGTGATAAGTCAGTGGAGATGTGAGTATCATAATGACCACCAACGTGCTAAGTGTAAACATGCGGACCCATCTAGCTAGGCGATCCATCATCAATGACTGTACATGTAGATCTTGCCATCTCAACATTCCATATCAAAGATAGCAACAAGAAAGAAACTACCGGCCAAAGCGACCAACATAGGGTTCAAGGGCATGCTAATTGCCATAATCCACGAAGCTATGGGAGATGTACAAGGGAAAGAAGTGGTGCAAGAAACACTTGAGCACTCACTAGCCCATGGGTTTCTAGTGCATTCAACCATTAAGATGAGTATCCCGATTTCATTCTCTATCGAAAACTTGGGGGATAAAGGAATTACAAGAGTACAGAAGGAAGAAGTAGAGCAAGCTACAAAGACAAAGGAAGCTCACCTCCAAGCACGGCAACAACAAGAGGGTTCGAGCAAAAGACTTGTTAGTGACCGAGGTGAGGATGGCTCTATTCCATTGAGTCAAGGAGAAAAGGGACAGATTATATTGAGAATTCCAAGCAAAAAGAAGGGAACTACAATAGAGGGAACAAAGACTTAACAGTTGTGCAGAAGGAATCGAGGTAGAAGAGGAATGAAAGAAGAAGTAGGAGGAAGAGGATGAACGGCTGCAAAAGGCTGAAGAATAGTCTAAAAGGGCTAAAGAAGAATAAATGAGAAAGTAAAAAGAGAAGGAGGAAAGGCTAAAAGAAAAGATGATGAGCAGATGTCTCTCACCCTGAGATTGTCAGTTGAACAAACTTCCTAATCAGAAGAGTTGGCAAGGATGAGCCTAGATGTACTAGGTACCAGTGCCACATCAGCAATAGCAACTCAAGGACTTACAATGGCAGGCAAGGGGAAGGCTTCATTTTACCCACCACCACTTGTCGTGGTTGCCACACATACCACCACCACATAGGAAACCGCAAAAGCCATATTGCACCAAAGCAATGTGATGGCTTAGGTGCATTACCTTGTCAGCACAGTGCAGCAACTTCGCTTAGCACCAAGTGGAGGAGCCCCAGTACCAGGGATGAAGAGGCCGCAACTGTTATAGATGCAGAGTCAAGAAAAGACCCAAAGAAGACTAAAATAAAAGCCTCGATGATATCCATACTCTCGATTATGCCAATGCCAACGAATTATGATGAATGCGTAAAAGAGCTACTAGCCCAACTGAAAAAGGTGAAGGAAGAGAGGAAGGTAGTGTTGGCAGAGCTACATGCGGAAGGAGATGCATTCTCAGCTTATCATCTTGAAAAGACTTGACAAATAACTACCACCAGAAGAGACAAATAAATGACTTGATGAAGGAGTTGGAAGCGAAGAAGGAAGTGGAGACAAACAATGAAGAAGAGAGCGCAAAAAAGCCCCATGATGCGAAGATAGGGGAGGAGATAGAGTTGGAGATGGATTTCTCAGTCCTCTTACAACAAAATAAGAACATGAAAAAGTACCTCAAGCAACTAAAGAAAATCAGAGATGAGCTCATCGAGGAGCTGAAAAAAATGAAGACTTGGGCCTACACAGAGTTCCGTAAGGAGAAACAACAAAAGGAACGGCTGCTCAAAGAGCTACACCATGCGAATGCACAAAAAGACTAGCAGAGGTGCAAAATCGACTCCATGTGACCCTCCAAGAGTAAGAATGACTCGAAGAGTACTTGAACCACCACAGACAATATAAGGAGAAGATACTCGAGACCTAAAAGGAGTAGAAGTAGACGATAATGATGTTGCCTCAATACCAGACTTGGGGTATTAAAAAGATGGAGGATAAGGCTAGGGCTTGGGAAGAAAAGAGTGCTAGAAGGCTCAAGGACCTTGCCAAACAACTTTGCCTTGGAGGAAAGGGAACGAATCATGGCACTATCAAGGGCGAAAGTAGTGGAGGCATGTATAGAAGTCCACCAGCAAGCCTTTCTTAACATCGTGCTAGATGTGACCTAGACTGAAGGTGAGAACGCAGTAAAAGGGCCAAAAAGGAAGTTGGAAATTACAAGAAGAGCCATAAGATACGATCTCCAAGAGAGCACTCCTGCAGCTAGCACTAGCCTAAGCACAAAGCAACAACAGAGGCATGTTTGGCTCTCGACACAAAGGAGCTGGCGGAGTTAGGGTTTGGAGAGTAGGAAAAACAGATGCAGCGCCCTATTGGAAAGCCAAGACAACCAATGCAAGAAGAGAGGCTAAAATTTAAGAAGGGCCAAGAAGAGAAAGAGCAACCACGTGAACCTATAGCCCACGACAACAGGTGATGCCACCTAAAGAACTTGAGGGAAGCCCAGTTCCAAAAAGGGTGATGGAAGCAAAAAGGAAGAGGAGAGATGGTGGAGCAAGCACAGAGGAGACTAAGAGCCCACAACCGCAGCAAGTTGTTGAAGTCAAAATCCTGCAAAGAGAAGAATGCTATCCTATAAACTAGGCCCAGTAACTAGCTATCTAGGAGTAGTGGGAGAACAAATGCTGACCTTTTGAGTTCTCCTTCCACTATCCTCGCTCCTTGCACAGGGTCTTGTCTCTAAAAGTAGTGGAAGGTGATCAAGCTCACACAACAACTAGGAAACCGATGGACAAATGAAAGAGAAAAATACCCTACAAGGTAGCAAAAAGAGCATGTGGACTATTGTGGCAAGGCAAGGTTTGGGAGATCCCAAAGACCATCAATGGCGGATACAAAGTCCAACTAAAATAGCGGCGACGTGTTTGGGACTCCAACCTTGATGCTTGGATGGCCTTCTATAACACCATACCGAAGGAGCACAATGATCCCACCTACATGTCATATTCACAAGAGAATAGGGGTAGACTATGACCCAGATGTGCATGGCAAGTACGATTTTCTCAAGATCTATAATGTGAATACAAGGAGTCTAGAGGAGTGATTAATCTTCACTGAGCAAGACATCCGCCCATCCATCATGTACTTCCTCGATGAGTTTTCATTCTTCCCCAACCCTACATTCATCACTACTTGTAATCATCTCAAGGTACTCATGATTTTGCTCAAGCAAAAGCCCACAGTGAAAGAGGCCCCACTCTTTTTTTATCTCAATGCCTGGAATTGATAGCTACACAATGGGCCACCTCATGATCAAGTCCACGCTCCTTCCTTTCTTTTGTATGGTAATCCTTAAAGATATTAACGACATCCATTTCACCAAGTGCAGTCACCTCTTCCTATCAACAGCACCCCTAAACATACCTATTAACATAAAAGGCTACTTGTAGAGCTGACCTTTCCTTGCTATGTCTCTTAGGCCTCCTCACAAGGTAGCTCCTGACGAACATCGAGATAACGTCTAGCATGCTCCCTCCTAATATATTAAATATTTTTTTAAAATTTAAAAAAAAAAGATAAAGAATAGACAAAGACGAAGCACAAGAAAATGAAAAAATGGAATTCTCATGTACCATAGGAGTGCCATAGACATTGCACCTAGGGATAATTATATCCCTAGCCCCTTTCCCCACTTCACACTTGGAGCACATCAAGGGTAGGACATGCCAAATGAGTTTACACTAGACTTGTCTTCCTAATTCACACTCACAATAAATCCCCTTGCGCAATCTAGGTCCTCAAGTGTGGGACAACACCACATGCTTGCTAAGGTTCCGACCCAGCTCCCATTTCCCCTGGCATGGACATCATATGTTACACAATGAGGTAAGCACATCCCCAAGTAGTGCACTTCCTTTTCCTTTTCAGGTACATTTGATCAACCACAACCAACCACTAAACTTGAAGGCTCCCGTCACCCACTTGATCTCTTCTCGACCTCCACAAGCTCACATCCATTTTGTTATGCTTCTTCTCCACGGCCAATCTCCCCAAATCCCTATCATCGACCCACATGGAAAACCTTCAACCACCCAAGCCCTCACCAACAAGTGCCATGGGATTGACACTTGGCTAGGAGGAGGGTAATGTTAACCCCGATGAAAAGAAAGTGAAAAAGAAAGTGTGAGAAAATCAAGATGCATGGCAAAGTGGAAAAGGTCGGCCCAATGGAAAAATAGAAGAAAAAATGTCATAAGTGCATGAGCATCTTTAAAAGCCCAAGGCAAGTGTAAAAATAAAAAGGCACATTTAAAATATAAAAGTACACCCTAAATTTTTGTAAAAGAGCACCAACCTCAAAGGAACAATATAAATAGGAAGAGAATAGGGAAAGAGAACCTAGGCTAAAATGGTCGATCATGCAAAAAAGGGACAAGCACCTAAGGAGAAGGTAGGGCAAGTGTAAAAGGCAAAAGTAAATGAAGAAGACCATTCTTGTATGTAGCCAAAACTAGCTCTCTTCTTCTTCTTCTTCTTGATTGCACTTGTGTTTGAGAGAGTGTGTGTGAGAAAGTAAGGAGTATATGAGGGTGAGGGACCATGGTGAAGAAGCTATCCATCTTCTCCTCTTTTCTTCTTGTTTTCTCTTCTCTTGTCTTGTCTCATACATGGCAATGAAGCTTGGAGCTTAGAGCTTGAGAATCGAGCTTGCTTGAGCTTACACTTTAGGATCGTGGAGCTACCAAATAGCTCATGGGAGGAGGCAACTTGATCGAGCATGAAGGTAAGCTCACTACACTTGTAGGCGTGAGTGTGCACAGCTATATGAGAGGTAGCCATTACACTTGGCTTGAACACTTGAAACAATAAGTAGTTCGTGGGTCCTAGCAGTCGAGCATAAGCTCTCACACAATTTGACATTTTTTAACAAATGTCTAGCATATTTAATTGATCTTGTGAGGAAAAGGTAAAGCTAAGAAGTGGTCTTGATTATTGTCAACAATAACTAATGAGTTGCAGGCAGTCCTCAAAGAATATGTTTGCTTCCCATAATACTCTAGACATCCCTCTTGTCCTTACAAAACAACATAGACCTAGCAAATCCATCAATGTTTACTATTAACCACCCTAAAATATTTTAGAAGATCATTAGACAAGCTATGTAAACTTTCAATTGTCCAGTCAATAAATGCTTTAATTCTAAACATACAAGATACTTAGAGCCACAACATGCTTCTTATTATGCACTTGGAACTTTCCAAGGAGCATAAGAGTGCTATTTATTTAGTGATAGGACAAATTTATCAATGGAAGATTCTAGCAATAAGTACATTCGAGGCTTAATATGCGCTCATGAATGGGTTCTAAAAGTTCGAATCAAGAGTTGGAAGCAGAACAAACCAAGACAAAATCGATATTTTATGATTCAATGATTGATTTACATTAATGTAGAGGTGCAATTTATTACAAGGTGTTAGCATCTAAAAGAGATCTTTACAATAATCTACTTGCCAAATGTACAATCAATATGGTCACACCACACCTTAATACCCATTCTCAGTAGTTTCTCAACATCTAAACAACCTATGGAAGTGAAGAAGCAATAGCAACAACAATAAGCTCTATAAGCACATTCATTAAGCAACCACTAGTCTTACCAACTATACTAGCTTAGGAAACATCACATCATATTTTAATACTTATAACCCATTCCCAATCAATTCTAACCTGGAACATAACCATAACACTAAAACCCAAACAACCACTGAAACATTTTAATCCTAGGACCCTAACCTTCCTTATCATGTTCCATGTCAATATACTCTCAATGAGAGTGTTCCTATAGTATATGTGGCTAAGGAACTAGCATTGTGAATTGACTCTTCCACAACAATTGCAAACACTAATATTGTACACCTCTTAAGAAAAGTAACAAACGCTATAGCCATGTATACCTTGGTGCGCAGTCAAAAAAAAAAAAATTTTCAACCACCAATGAAGAGATGGCATCAAGTTATTGTTGTGCATGAAATCAAAGAAGGAATATCTATTACTATACCCTTACTAAAGAAAGTGTGTTATGGTGTGTTTACACCATCACAAGATCATGTACATAGTAATATTATATTATATAGCATAAACAAGATTAGTAAGAACAAATAAAAAGCAACTCAATAATGGTGAGGACCATACAAAAGTTATCCCAAAGAGAGCCACCAAGAAACACTCATAAATTTAAGCTAGTAGGAATGTTATAGCTCTTAACCATACAAAGGCATAAATTGATAAGAATTTGATAAAACCACAAATTGGAAAAAGAGAGACAATAAAAGAGTGCACAACACAAGATTGGGTACTATCTCCCCCATGCATTAGTGAGCACCTTCCCTATGCATGTATTTATGGATTAGCATTTTTTTTTGTACTCCAAAAAAATCTATGAAAAGTATCCTATTATTTGAGCTTTTTCTTTATTTACAAAAATACCATCTTTTTGGTCTAATAGTATCTAACTTCTATCAAATAAATATATTCTAAGGTTTACAAATATAATTATTTAGCCTTAACTTTGTACAAATGTTACAAAATAAATAATTTCACATATACATGCATACAATAATCCTATGCTAGAAAGCACCCGAAATATAATAATTTCATGCTAGTGAAGAGCCTTTAAAAAATTAATACTTACGCCTTCAAATACAATCCAATCAAAATGATTATTCCACATAGCTCCATCTAATCATCTAGAAACCACAACACAAAACACATTAGTTCCCTACCATCTATTTGCAAGCACAATGCAACTAGTGCTATACATAGTACCTTGCGTAAAAATCATGAATCGTGCAACAAACAAACAAATGAGAATCCAATAAGTTTTTTAAAAACGCATCTTATTTTCATAGTGATTACCATAATAAGCAAAACACTAGCCAAGAGCAAGTGAATAATGAGTGTAACCCACAATCTTTGGGATGTCAAGTAAGGTTATCTTAATATAAGCTACAAGTGAGATGAGATGAAAGAGAATAATATAGATGAGAGTCCAAAGAACTCACTGTGAGTGTCTCACGAGAGCAATCCCAATAGCACATTAAAAAGTAGCACATATATTTCTAATACTCCCTCTTAATACTTATTACACACTATGAGTAACAAGAGTACAATGGTAGAAAGATGTAAACAAAGTGCCAAAACCATGGACTTCCCAATCCTACATATAAACTGAACATATCTAAAACATAGAACTAAAAGGGTCCTTTTTATAAATCATGGGATGAAGAAACAACTCCCCACAGTGAGAAGCTCATGAATGTCCACAATAGTCCAAGCAAGAGTTACTCAAATCTCCTAAAAAAAGCACCTCATGCTCTTCAACTGTTTGTAATGTCCAAAATGTCAAAGGGGAAAATTTTGACCCCAAGCCATCGATCATAGAATGACTAGACCTATGAAGTACCTCCCAAGCACTAGTACTAAATTCTTGAAGGGTGAAAAAGCTAGAATTATCCCACGAGGTGCCAATAATAAAGAACTCCTTAAGGTGAATGTCCAAGGATATTAGTTGCCCCCTCTCAAAACAACAGTTTCCATAGTTCATAGCCCTTCCTACTAATCCAATTAGAAAGCTATCACCATGTGCTAAGAGAAGTCTATCTTGTTGGCTTAGTGGAAGAAAACCCAAGGGTCACTCACAAGGGGATGAATCCTCCAACGGATGTTAGTGAGGTTACACTAATGAGATATCCGCTTCGAAAACATACCCAAACTAGATTCAAGCAAATCCTCTTAGTGAAAGCATATGCACTTACACTACATTCACATACCTCAAACTCCCCTTCCAAGTAAACAAACTTAACGAAGATGGGTACACCAAGAGATACCATTAGTAATGGAAAATCCTTCAAAATGAGAGAGAGATGCCATTATGTCATGTCAATCCATAAGATACTTCAATGTGGTCAACATAAAAAGCACTTCATGAATTAGATATAAAGGCAAGCTTAAAGCCAAGACCTCCAAAGTAGTGTGGATAGCTTCTCCATGGTAAAAAATCCTCCATACATTGAACATTCAAAAAGTAGAAGTCATCGCACACAAGATAGAAGTTGACGTAATAAGTTGAAATTGATAACTCCCAAGTCATGAATCAAGAGTAATGGATAAGACATGTGCCACAAGGGCAAGGCAATGGAAAGCCAATCAATAGAGAGGAAGATAAAGCACTTCACCTCACAACTTTTTTTTTTTCACTTAAAACTATGGCTAATTAAGAATTGTACAAGTACATATGCTCAACACTCTAGCAAAAGTTGGCCCAAAAATATAAAACAATCAAATATACAAGTCTCTCAAGATAATCTAAGGGACATGTTAAAAGTGGATGCAATGATGGAGGCATGAAAGATTGTTATAATAGATTGCATAACATCGAGAGAGAAGAAAGGGAGACTACTAGAGAAAAACACTCTACAAAGAGAACTCGTAGATATTCTCAAGAAATGGAATCCACATACCAAGTCATAGGATAGTCATGTACAACAGCGAGTCACTAGCATGATTGTGTGAATGATAGCACAAAATCCCTCTCTCCAACAAGTATTGCTCTCAAAGTTTGCAAATGATGAATGAATGAGGGAGCCATTTAAAAAATATGCCAATATTTGAATTAGATCAAAGAACAAATAAAATAATAATATTGTCTAGTTGATCATAAGATAATGGCAACAAACCTCACAAATAGGCATCAAAAAACTATACAACGTTTAACTCCCATGTACGGCCCATTGGACCACACCTAAAGTCACTCAAGCACCAACTAATCCACTAACAAGGTATGGGGGATAAAAGCCATGGAGGGGGAATATATCTTCATCTAGGGCCACCCACCTGCATTGTGAAGAATAGGTCATGGCCACACCAAGTGAGTAGAAAGCTTGAGACTAACCCTACATTGGGTCCCAACAATAGCACAATGAGTGAATGATGGACACTCAAAGCTCTACCAAGATCACATATACGAAGACGCTCTCACCACCTAAACTAATAACATGCCTTTCAAATGTGCCACTCGATGATGCTCCCAATGATCTTCCAAACATTTAATCATGATATCATGGGCTTCAATATTTGGCAGATGGGCAATGGATCCAAACCAACAACACATGCATCAACCTTCATGATGATTGTGTCATGCATCAAACCTTGCACCTCTCCTAAAACTTAGTAACCAGCTCTCACAAAAGCATGGACAAAAGTACATCGATGAATCCAACTTGTCCAGCAAGTCCAAGCCCTTGATTAACAACTCCTCCTACATGTACCAATGACGACTTGATGGAAAGCAATGATTCCCAGGTGATTGAAACATGAGAGTATATTACGAGCACATGGCCCACTCGCTAAGGACATGTTAGACCCTCCCCATTTGTCATTTCTTTGCCAACACATGTTCAACAAGAAGCACATTTCACACTTCTTGTTGACCCCTAAAGTAGTTGGTTCCTTCACCTTCACCTTCATTTACCAACTTCTTGATCCCTAGTGTAGTTGGTTGCTTCACCTTTACATTCATTTACCAACCTGTCCCTTGTTTAGATTCATTGGCTTGTTCAATACTCTTTTAAAACTTGAGAACAGTGATTGGGCTGTCCAGCACCTCATTATTTTTTTGGACCACCTTTGAGCCAAGTCCCACCCTCAAGCTAAAAAGATGTGATGGGTACATCACCCACTCACATATGATAACATCAATAAGCTTGACAAAAGAGGAAATCATATATGGGAAAATATCTTCAGGGTCTACCAAGGTAGGTGCATCTATTTCGTTGCCTCACGACAAGGCAAAAAGTAAATGGAAGAATCAACCTCTTTTTCTTGGGGCAATATATCCTAAGAATTTGTCATATTTCAAAGAGCAAACTCCCTTCTTCCTTTTGTTCACGGAGGGAAGTAAAAGATTTTCTTATCAGATGATATTTCAGGAAAAAAAAATAGGAGAAGTCGTTGTAACGAGGAGATAAATATTGCAAAGTTGTCAACTGGTTTTTCTTTTGGAAGACCTCAAGCTTGTCAACTGCCCAGAGGTTTCCAATCTCACAGATGTGCCACAAGCAATACCTTGAAGTTGCAACCTCAAGAGAACAGAAATTGAAATTTGGCCACAGAAATATAGAGAGACTGCAGGAAGCATGATCTAAGCTTCTAAAAGCTGTATTTGCTTTTGAGGCTTCATGTACCCTATAGGAATAAAACTCCACATGTAGATCCAATGGATACATATGTACATGTCACTCTTAAGGAGAATTATTCTGCTCAATTACACAAATACAAAATCAGAGTCGTCTGCAAAGACAAAATCACCACCATTGCTCATTGCACTTGCCTCCTCTAAAATGGCATTGATGTCAAGAAACTTCTCTCCTTCTCCTTCTTGATCCTGCCAGCAAATGGAAGGCAAGCTTTCTTCAATTCAAACTTAGAAATCTCATGGTACCAGTGATTCTGCATAGACAACACTTGACTACCTCAAGCATCAAGCAATTCAGTGCATACATACCACTCCTTCTGGACGAGTCTGCATCACAGTGTCAATGATATCTCTAGTGATGGTGCCCTCCATCTGCCGGGCAATATGTAAGCAAGCCATATTTGAATCTTCAGAATCTGAGTAGAAACTATCATTTTGTCTAAAAATCGAAACAGTGAAATTTTTTTGCTAATAGTTCCTCCCAGAAACAGTGTGCAACTACTATAGACAAACTCCAATACAAGTTACAATCTGCTAAACTTATGCAGGGCTTGTGAAATTTAATTGAGACTTTGGACTGCCCATTGAAGTCTCAGTAAACAAGAAGCAAGTTAGTCATATGCATTATGAAAGCCAGTAGAAAACAGAACTTTATTTGTGCATGTTCACTACGTAATCCATCACAAGTGTACATATGATAATGCTGCCTGTGCTGCAGATCCCTACCCTTGTGGGATGTGCTATACAAGACATCTTAGAGCTGGTCTGTTGACCCAATTAATAGGTCAGAATGCAAAAGTTGCGGTATAGAACACAGTGCAACTTGCCATTGATTATGTGTACCGTCAATGCAAATCTCTAAAAAGCAATTGTAAATGGAAGATCCACCAGCAATCCCAGAACAGTTTTCTACCAGCACCTACACAGCAAGCACAGTGTCTTTGGTACAAAGCAGGTGTTGGACAAGGCAGGAACAATATCTCGAATCAAAATCAAAAGAAATACAAGAGGCTGATAAGCACCAATAGGAACAGATCTAATGGCCATTAGTCTACCTCAAGATCATACAAGCAAAGGTTGGGAAGGTGTCAAGCCACTTGCAATGCAAAAAGCATACATGCAAATTTCTGAATAATATAAGTAAAATTACAAGTCAGCTTGAGCCTCCATGAAGAAGAAGGATGCATTCAATCTTTCAGTGACTAATGTTGGCTGAGCAATGTGGTCTTAAAGTTCCAAGGAACAAGAAGAGTGCGTCTTGGAAAAAACAGATCAGGACAGTTGATAGCTTTTACCAATGGTAATCACACAGCAAAATTAGACAGAGACAAAGATCCCTCATTGTGTGTCAGCAGGAATGTGGCTCCAAAATTAGTGTAGCAGGAGTAATTCCTTTCTATCTTACAAGACACATCCATAACCCCCTACAAAAGGTCCTTCGCCATACACAATTGATTCTAATGCATCAAAAATCCTAATCACAAAAGGACAGAATTTGACCTGCCTATTATTTCATAACAGCATTTACATTCAACTTCCTGTCAGTGGTACCAACCCTTCTAAAACGTGCTGTGGTGGTTACCACATTCCTCTCGCTTTTAGCATAGAGAATCCACAAGACTAATGTGGATAAAAAGGCTTCCATTGCGTATGCGTCTTGAGAATAGTAAGACTCTATTGATCATCTTTAGACAAAAAAAAGGACCTCCAAAAAGATCAATAAAAAGTTGCCCATTGGACATGCTTCTTGGACAAGAACTAGTGAAGATTCTGTTGACCAGTACTCACTCAGAAATTGGCTCCAAGAAAATAATGATCAGATATGGCGAAGCACAAGCTATTGCTGGTAATTTCTTCTCAAGAATACTCAGTTTCTTCTAAGGTGTGTTTAAACTTGTGACTTTCACTATCAGTCTGCTCACACATCAGAGTAAACTTGGAAAAGGCTTTTGAAAGTCTGCTATCAAGAGATCAAGTCCACCTGTGAAGGCCTTCATCGTGTTTTCAAACATATGTTTATGATTTGGTCTCACTGGGAACACAGCATGCTCCTTTATCAAAATCGTGAAATGGCAGCATAAGAAATAGAGCTTCAATGAACATTGACCACCGAGCCATAATCCCAAAAAAGCACTTATTGACTCTGAAAATAATATATCTGTTCAACTCTTCAAGTAGAGCCTCCACATGTGGAAAAAGTTCCTCTTTATTAAAGGACAGAAATGTCACAAAAGGATATATACACATATGGCAAAACCGAAAGTTAGTCTCGTGATTGATGGACCGGAGTATTTCACCAAATAATCATATAGGCCAAAGCGAGGGTCAAATATAGCCTAGTGCATATCCAATGAAGCAATCCATATCTGATGTTACCCACACTTCAAATCCATTTACATCTAAACATATGGGCTCATTGATTTATCACTAATGAGAACAAGTTTCTGATGGCAAAGATTGGTAGCATATATAAAGTGCTATCCTTCTTCCATGTCCAAAATTCATTATTTTCCCACATAATCTCTTCGGTTAAGAAGTAATTTCCTGTTTGTCTGCCCCAGCAGTGAGGAAATATGGGATGTTTGGAGTTATGCCCTTATTCGTTTATGCCTTTATCAGTCCAACCCAATAAAACCAAAGTTTGCATTTGCAGAATGTCACTAGTATGCAGCAATAGGCTGCAGTATTCAGATATTCTAATGAACCCTGCCGCCTCAAGTGTAATACGCAATACTTCTTGAACAATAGATTTCTGCAGTGGATGTCACATTATCTGACCTTCTGTTGCTGGAGTGTTGTAGTAACAGCAAATGACTAATTACAGTCAATAGCCCCCAAATCTCCTAACTGCTTAAAGACTTTCTTGAAAACCTTCAAATGATCAGACACAAGTAATGTATCCACTCTCAGTCACCATTGGAAAGATAAGTGTCCCGAATTGTGTGATGCATCAGTGTAATGTGGCATTCTGCCTGAATCAGTAGATCCTCATTATCAAGTGAACGTTAGCTTACAGCATTTCTAGACCGTCCAATCTAATTAAATTCATTGTGTGACCATCTAAACAACAGCTGTTAATAGATGCAGTTCATTTCTGAACGCCATTTGCAAGCTCGTTGGCATCCCAAAGACACTGATGTAAGACTGGCTATGTATACCATTCTCAATCGGTTCACTTCTGTGTCCATATATACATTTTAGTGTAAGGTACCATATGAAATCGCCCTGGTATCTCTCAGAATTCAATTTTCAGATGCTACTCTCCGAGAATTCACTGAGACGCTTTCATTTCACGGGCTGGGCCATCTCAACCGGTATTCAAATATGACATTTCTTTGAATTTGCAAGGTACATTTTCACCGAATCGCCTCAATCTTGTGCGAGCTTCACCAAATGTCCGAGAATGCAGACAGTCGAGCTAACAGTGCAGGGAGGAGGAGACACTCACAGGCTTGGAGTCGTATTGCTTTTCGAACTCCATCAGGGTAGCAGAGGCGACCATTTGCTCGAACTCTTTCCCAATGTTGGCCAAGCTTGCACCCTTTCCGTGGCTACTGCAGCTTCCGCCACCGGCCCCTTTGCCGCTCCCGCCGCAGCACGAACCGCCGCTGCCTCCGTCACTAGGAGCTGCACTGTGGCATACCACACGGTGAAAGCTGATCGTTGAAGAAGAGGAGAAAAGAGGAAAGGAAGAAGAGAGAGCCGAAGAAGGGAGCGACGAAGGAGAAAATGCGGAAGAGGACAAAGACAACGGCTGGTGACATGAGGACACGGCAGCCATGGATAACGTCGCCATAGCTTGCGAGCCTTCGCATGCAGAGGCAGATGCAGAAGTTGTAGAGACAAATATTTTCCAGTTGAAGGGATTATTTCTATCTTCTACTGAAAATCCTGAAATGGATATTTTGGGGCTATCTGTAGGGTAAAGGGGCCAATGGTGAAGCACCTCACTTTTCACACACCATCCGGTAATGGACCCCCTAGGCAAAATACAAAGAAAACGAACTCTTTAAAGAGGAACTAAGGTTACTTACACACCAAATGATGGACACTCATTTTATAATCTTTAATCAATCAAAATACTTATTTAAAGGTTGGGTATCCGTAATCCTTTACGCACTCAAGAAGACATGACCTGTTGTTTACCTGCTAAGCAAGTCGATCTCCCATCCACTTTTGGACGAGGACTCTCCCCTTCCCACTTTATAAACTGGCGGATAAGGGTGCACTTTTAGCATTTGCAATCAATCAAAAAAGTTATAAGTTTATTGTCTTGTATTTTTTTATAAATTGTGTCCATTTGGTGTGTAAAGGTATGGCGCCCATGTCCGCACCCTGTTTCAAAGAGTGAATGCCCACACTCTAGGCAGGGATTGGTCATCCATCACTTGGTGTGTAACCAGCCTAAGTACATCACAAATTCAATGGTTGTGTAAACAGCCAATCAGGTAGGCTATAATGCCAAACCATCCAAGGGACAATGTAGAAGAAAGTGCCCGAGTACCATGTTCACACAAAGGCCTCTCTTTCTTTCTCATCCTCTCAGAGCTACCCTGCATCCTCTTCCATCTCCCTTTGAGAGTGTAGATGATCTCCACCAAAATCCTCGCTAAAGTCTCTACTACGGATACATCCTAAAGGTCAATAACGTGGATGCATCTTGTGATCCAAATGTACGAGGCTATGATTCTAGCAATCAACTCTCTTATGTGACATTGTCCCTAGATCCACTATGCCTACGAGTAGAGTAGGGATCCTACTAAAGTGCTATCCAATGATGAGAAAAGAAAAACTCTCTGAACGTCCTCATCACCACATGCTAGGCTTCTATCTTTGACCTAGGCTACATCCCCCTAAGTTGCCACCATGGACTTTGTTGTGCCATGGAATATCACCCTGAGAGCTTTCCTCCATACCTCCTAGGCTCTAGGGCAATCCCATAGGCAACATCTCTATGTCTCAACTTGCCAACATCTTGTGCATGCCACTAGGTCCCTTTTGTATCCAAGCCATGTGCCAACTACTAAGCTCTTGTGAGCTACAAGTCCTAAGAAGAAAGATATCTTCCTAGGCCTAAAGTTGTCATGTAGCCTCCTCCAAAAATCATATAAAAACTCATCTGAGATTCCCTCTCTATGCTAATGGGGGCTGGCTACTACCTACGCACTGATCCTACTCATCTATATCCTCCTCCCTAGCCTACTAATGTAGCTAGAGAAGGCCATGTCACATGATCTATCAAGAAATAGATCCCTCCACACCCACTCTCCTAGATCCCATTGTAATCTTTGTTGAGGCCTCCTTTTATAAGCTTACTATCTCCATCCATCTACAGGATAGGTGCTCTAGACAAAGGATCAAAGTAATAGCACACTGTGAGGGTAAAGGCTTCGTTTACTCTAAATACCATAATATTTTGCTACCAAATCATAAATAATGAACCATGATACATCATTTGAAGCCCATGTGTGAGGGCCTTCACTCTCATCCGAAGAAAAAGGGTAACATGTGGATTTGACCTTTTTTTTAATTGATTTTAAAATGTATTTGTTATTTTAAGGAGGGAAAAATAGAAGATAGTCCTTCCGCTTGCCACGTATTGTGATTTCCTCAAATGAGGAATGGGTAACAACTAGTCAAAACTCACTAGACTCACTCTTGCATGGTTGTTGCTCCATGCTCTTCCACTTGTAGAACATTGCCTCTCTCTCTCTCTCTCTCTCTCTCTCTCTCTCTCTCTCTCTCTCTCTCTCTCTCTCTCTCTCTCTCTCTCTCTCTCTCTCTCTCTCTCTCTCTCTCTCTCTCTCTCTCTCTCTCTCTCTCTTTGTGTGTGGCACGTTTGACAATTTTTCAATGGGCTTTCCCTAGAGGGAAATGATTGTCAATGTTTCATTTTAGCTACAATTCATGAACAATACTTGGTTTAATGGTGTGCATCCAATGAGTTCATGGGATTTGCCTTCTTCTCTCTCTATATTATACAAGACATATGGGCCTTCAAATTACATTGCCCTTGTGGTGTGAAAAATTTGGATGTCCCATTTAATTCATTTGGAGTAATAATCCAACATAGTTCATTTTAAGTGTTCTTATCGTTGTTATTGGGTCATTGTAGATTAAGGTTATGATGGTACAAATACTAATTTATGGTCATGTGGGCTTATACTATTTGTGATTATCACAACATACTTAGGGGTAGCCACCATTTTAGTTTTAGTGTTGAAGCCAGTTTTAGTGGGATTGATTGGTTTTCCTAGGTTTGTAGTTTTCTCATCCTTAGTGGATGATTTTACAAGACCAATATGTGACAACAAAAAAGAGCTAAAGAAACCAACCATGTTGAATGGCTTTGAACTTATTCCAGTGAATCAACACCTCAATTTGTTAAGTCTATAGAAGAAACCATTATAGATGCATATCTATGTGTCTTCAATATATGGCTCATATTTGGTTCTTGTAATCTTCTCTCCCCCCTCCCCTCCCTTCATGTAAGGGGAGGCTGGGGGGGGGGGGGGGGGGGGGGGGGGGGGGGGGCGGAGGGGACTATAAGGTTAAAGAAGCAAAAAAAAAAAGAAGAAGTCTTAGTAATCTTTTAAAGAGGAAAAGAAGGAAAATCTAATTACGGCCGTCAGCCAACTGCGCTGTCACCATTGTCATCCTCAAGTGCATCATCACAGACTCTCATCTTGAGCACCGTCTTAAACTCATCACCATCTTACTCCACACAATCATACAATTAATAGCAACCTTGGTAGTATCACACATAGTGAAGTAGGAGAATAAAAAGCCATATTGGGTCCAATTGCAACCCTTGATAAGGCTATAAAACCTTAAGCCATGATTTAGGCTAAGGCTAATACTTCTATTCTTCCCCCCCCCCCCCTTGCACTAGTTGTTGCACAAAGAGAGAGAGAGAGAGAGAGAGAGAGAGAGAGAGAGAGAGAGAGAGAGAGAGAGAGAGAGAGAGAGAGAGAGAGAGAGAGAGAGAGAGAGAGAGAGAGAGAGAGAGAGAGAGAGTGTGTGTGTGTGTGTGTGTGTGTGTGTGTGTGTGTGTGTGTGTGTGTGTGTGTGTGTGTGTGTGTGTGTGTGTGAGTGAGAGGAAGAAGGGAAGAGAAGGAGGGGAATAGAGAAAGTAGGAGTAGAAGAAAGAAGAGAAGAGAAGAAGGGAGGAGAGAGGAGAAGAAAAGGTAAATGAGAAGGAAAGTGAAGGAAAGGAACCTGATCTTGTGCCGTATGAGATGGCATGTCAACGATGTTTGTGAATACGTTAGGAACTCCTGTGCTTCTCGCTCCAAAATATCTCCTCTTGGGGGCCATTACGAGAAGACAATTGCAGCACTAACTCTGGGTCTTGAGCTCCATATGGATTGGTAGCTCCTTGTAGGATCACAATTCCACTAGGAGAGGAAGGACTTGTGTCAAAATACTCGCAGGCCAAAGTGGTGCTCCTCTTGCGATTGGGATGTCTTCCTTTGTTCTCACTCCTGCTCTTTCTGTACTCTCCTTTCTCTCTATCCTTCTCCCTTCTCTTATCTATTCCTTCCTTTCCTTTTCTTTCCCCACCTCTTCTACTCTCCTCCTTCTCTTCTCTCTTCTCTTCACCTCTTCTACTCTCCTCCTCCTCTTCTCTCCTCTCTTCACCTCTTCTGTTTTCCTCCTTTCTTCTTCCCTTCTCCTCCCCTCTTCTTCTCTCCTAATGCTCATTCAATACGTGGCTAGGAACGTGTAGCAATAGGACACATAATGATTAATAAGTCAAAATTGTATAATTCAAAGCTAGGATAAATTGCATAATATCGCATTGAGCAGTTATCTTAAGATCCTTATAAACAAATAGTTGCTTCAAGAATAAGTTCTTTTTACATTTATAAATCATGTTATAATTCATGGAAAGTAGAAAGTCATATTAAGTGTAACTCCTTTACATTTATAATCATGAAAAGATGAAAGTTGCATTAAGAATAATTTTATTTTTTCATTTATAAATTATGTGAACGTAAAGGATAGTGAAAATTGTATCAAGAATATTTCTCTTTGTGCTTATAAAAGTCTTAAATATCAAGAAATATTTCCTTAGTACCTATAGGAAATTTAGAATAGATGATCGATTAGGGTTACTTCTTAAAGGAGAAGAATCTCACCTTAGATTTCAAAATCTAATAATATTTTCCCCCAATTTAGGATAACCTCTAGATTCTTGATGGGATTAACGACCAATCATTGATAAGAGTAATGAATGAAAGATCACAATCAAAGATCAACGATAATTAAGGAAATGATCAAAAAGAGAAAAGCTAATTGAAGTTTAAGAAAAAGGAAAGCTAGAAAATCAAAATCGAATGGAAATTGGAAAAACCTAAGAGTTAGAAGAGGATCGAGTTGGAAAGGGTTGTCCACAAGTGAAGATCTTGCTCAATTGCCTCCTTATTTGTTAGGATTATTGCTTGAAAGAAATTGCTTGTTCTTGTAGTAATGGATACAAGTTTAACTTGATGCACTTAGGAAATTGATTAAATAATTAAAAATCCTAATATACTAAGTCTGCAGTAACAAGATAAAAAGGAAAGCGCACTAGACCTCCCCCAAGGCTAGTTGTGGATCCCTTTCCAAGGGGGAAACTACTTGCCGCCTTAGAGAGCTTTTGGACTGACCTCAATGGTGAGAGGTCACTCCCTCCCTAGGAAGTCCTTGGGCAAGAGGAGTTGAGGGTGCCTAGGAGCTCTCGCTGGTAAACTCTTAGGCTCCTAGAAACTGCTCAAAATCCTACATGTCTCAAGATGGATTTCCTAAGGGCCCCTGTACTCGTTAGGGGCATAAAATCTTGGAGAAATAAAGGCTTTCGTGCTATTCTTTTGTATGGGTGGAAGGTGCATACTTGTATAAGAAATTCCTATTAAATAAAAAAGTTATATTTCAACAAGTTTGTTTTCATTGTTTGTGTATTATGCTTTTAAAGCATGGAGCAGAAGTAAGAGCTATGGTGGAAGGAGAAAAAGCAAGAGAGAGAAAGACACAAGATGTGGAAAATCCAATAATTACAATGTGTGACTGGCCTTCCCTTTATTCAAATGTCACTAAAAGAATAAAGAATGGAGTGACAATGATGGGTGCCCACCACTTGTAGTGTACAAGTACATTAGTATACTAGTACTATCAATGTAATTAATACACAGGTGGCTAGGCATAGGTGCCTTTACCCCCAACTAACCTCCTACTTAAAGGTGAATGTGTCCCTAGTGAGGAGAGAATTAAAAAAAGTGACAAAGTACAAATGTACATAGGTACAATAGAACAATGAAAGACATCATCTTATCTAACATCCATTAACTTCCTAAGGAAGGCAAAACACTCAGTTGAGAGACTGTTAGGTGAGCAGATCAATAGGATTTTGATCAGTTGAGATCTTAACAAGCTCAACAGACTTGTCCTCAATGACCTCTTGAATAAAGTGGTAATGCACCTCAATGTGCTTTGTCTTCTCATAGAAGACCAGATTCTTGGCCAACTAAATAGCACTCATAGAATTTGAATGCATTGTAGAAACCACATCAGTAATACCAAGGTTCGGCCTGACTAGAGATCCTCCTTGCAAGCCTTAATGGTTGCAACATACTCTATCTCTATATCAGATAGGGCCATTGTATATAACATGCCCGCCCCTCAAATTGCGGGACACGTCTTAGCATCCCATCGAGAGATCAATCTAGAAGACACCGCCTGGCACTCCCAAGGAATGACACGGGGTTTGCCAACTAGGGTCTCTCGAGTCTGCCTCGCAACGAAACTTATCCGGCCGTTCCTACTAGGATCGACCTAAAGTCCAGGTTCCTAGCAGTCAAGTCTTCCTAACAACCTTCTAGCGTCGGTCGACAGCCGCTTCACTTTGCATAGATACAACTGGACAAAAGCAGGCTCCTACCACACTTGGTTCAAAGAGAATGGGAAACAGGAGGGATGCATCACTCGACCTCTTTGCCTGTAGGGCATAGTCCCATTCCGATCCCCTAAAACGGTATGAATCAGGGTTCTAACCAATATTGTCTAAGGTCATCATCCGACCTTCCCTAACATTCCTCGTTAACATTTCCTTTTGAGGAAAGGTCTCGTCTAATCGAGACCACCCTTCCGTAGGATAGACCCATTGGTCACATCCACCATGCTTCCCTCGGGGGTTGTTTTAGTTATCTAATTACCTACCAAATTATGTTTGACACATAAAAGCAGCTTCCTTAATTAACCCTGTTAATCACAGGTTCCTTTACGTAATTTAGGGCATTGACACGAAAACAAGATAAAACAAGATCAAACACTTCCTTAACTTATCTTCAGATTAATGTTTGTCTCCTGCCCATATAGGAGAATTAAGTGTTCCTTTCTGCCTCCGTAGAAAAATCCTTCCATCTTCCGGCAACAAACCCCGAAGGTTTATCCTACCAAGATTCTGTTGAGATATCGAGCTCCACTCATGATATGCCAGGGTGACCGTTGTGCATTTATGTCACCGACTTGTTAGCTGCAGATGCAATTGGTACACCACCCATGAATAATAGCTAGATGACAGCTATCCTTATCTACTCTAGTTCGTGGCTCAGTTAGTATGCCACCTTAGTTAGTTGAGTTTGGTTTGAGACCCATATATAGGGTTCTTCTATTTCTTTGTACTGGAGTTCTTTTTGGCTTACACAACTAAGAAGAGGAAAATTGTTTTCAGCTCCACCTTTGTGTGTATTCCCCCATTGTGCAAGCAAGAAAGCTACAAGTGAAACTCCTTCCTTCTCTCCCACAATCTTGACATGGTATCAGAGTCTGGTTCATGGTAAGGAGCTCAAGAAAGCAAACCAAGTTTGCGATGTTCTGGTAAGAGGACCAGTGTTGCTTTCATTTTTTGAGTTTGGGAGCAAGTCTCTGCAGGTAGCACAGCTAGAAAGTGCAAGAGTGCATTGTCTTAGATTGAGACGCTCTTTGTGATGTAGCAAGAGGGCAGTATATGCTGCGGGTAAGGGCTTTAGCCCTTGGTTGCCCTGTTTTTTTGATTGGAGGCCATTTCGGGGCATGTTTTGGAGTCGGAAGTTTTCTGCATGCACTCAGGAAAAGGCCCTGTTTTATGCTGTGCAACCACTGTTCTACAGGTCGGTGAAAAGTTACCGTAAAAATTGCATCATATGCCTGTGCGCAGAGACATTGGGAGTTACAGAATCATCCTTGTTGCCTGTTGATGCAAAATCGTCACTAGGAAGTGACTGTGTGGTCAAATACCACTTTCGTCAATTTTGCGGATTTACCCTTGTGAGCCTGAAGCTGTGTTTTTTGCAGTGACAGAATTCTTTGCAGTGTTCTGTTATGGCATCTGATTCTCTTTCACAGATTGTCTCTGAAAAGCTTAACAAGAACAACTTCCAAGCATGGAAGTTTAGAATGACGAATTTCCTTATGGGAAAAGGATATTGGGAATTCATTGCAGGAAATGAAGAAGAACCAGTTCTTCCTGATGTTCCCACTCAACAACAAATGCAGGCATTTAAAGGATGGCATGAGAGAGCTAGAAAAGTTATGTACTGGCTGTCTATCAGTATTTCAGACTCTATGATTGTGCATATTCAAGATGCAAGTACGCCAAAGGAGGCATGGGATACTTTGTCAAAAATGTATAGCACAAATATGCAAGCCAGGAAAATGTAGCTCAAGCAAGAGTTACACAATGTGCAAAGAGAAAGTATGAGCATCAATGACTACCACATGAAGGTGAAGAAGATTGCAGATGCACTTGCTTCCATTGGGTCGCTAGTGGAAGATGATGATTTAGTTTCTGTGACCTTGAATGGTCTAGGAAAGGATTATGCACAGTTCCGAACATCCATTTCCGTCCGTGAAAGATTTCCTGATTTTGAGGAGTTGATTGCTCTTCTAATTTCTGAGGAGCAGAGAAATGGTGGTGCATCTTCTTCAGGAGGAACTTCAAAAGAAGGTGTCACTCAAATGCTGAAAGAGGTAGAGGCAGAGGTAGAGGAGACCGATCTGGAGGCCGTAGTAGAAATCAGAATATGCAGTAAACTCAAGAAAACCAGTCCTATGGAGGAGGACGTGGTAACTTTAGAGGCAGGGGGAGCCAAAGAGGTCGTGGTGGATGGCAAAGAGGCCAAAATGCAAACAGCAATGCTGAATGCTACTACGGTGGTAAAATGGGTCACATAGCTAAAGACTGCTATAAAAAGCAGAATGACATCATGAATGGAAAATTGCAACAAGGAAATTATGCATCTTCTAGTAGACAGGGTGATGACAGAAATGAGCATTTGTTTATGGTGCAGCACATGACCAATTCTGTGACAAGTGCAGAAGAAAGCAACGATGTGTGGTATGTTGACTCAGCTGCATCAAACCACATGACAGGTCATGCAGAATGGATGTAGGATGCAAGGAAAATGGAAAAACCAGGATTTGTGGAGACTGGTGATGATACTGCACATCCTATTGTGCAGATTGGAAAAATTCCGCCAATAATACCCGGTATGGCCTAAGAAGCACTGAATGCTCTTGTAATCAGTTGGGGATGGAAGATCGACAATGACTCTGACCTTTGAGAATTTTTTGGCAATGCCATTCTTCGACACTACATGCCCTAAGATGCATCTGTGCTTTACCCAAAATTGGTACTTCAAGGGGTTCATAAGAGATGATATAGTCGATACCATTCAAAGACCCAAGTGTTCCCTCCAAGTAGAGGGAACACACAAGTCATTCACAAAGACCTCTAACTCCTTCCTAATCATATCTTTGAATATAGTGCACATAAGTCGTTGAAAGGTAGCCGGCGTGTTAGTCAATCCAAAAGGCATGACTTTGTAGGTGAAGATACCCCACTCTGTGGCAAATGCAATCTTATGCCAATCTTTAGGATACACTTGCACCTAATTGTATTGACAGAAGCTATCCAGAAAACTGTAGGCCTCTTTAGGATGCACTTGCACCTAATTGTATTGACAGAAGTTGTCCAAAAAATTGTAGGCCTCTTTCCTAGCCACTCTCTTGAGCATGTGCTCAGTGTATGGCAATGGATAGTTATCTCTCTTTGTAGCCACGCTTATCTTCTTGTAATTGACGCACACTTCAATCTTTCCATTCTTCTTCAACATGATGACTATAGGTGAAACCCAGTCTTTGTGCTCAATTTTGTAGATGAATTATGCTCTCATTAGCTTATCAATTTTGTTCTTGATGGCATGTGCGTGCTTTGAATTCATGGGATACAATTGCTACTTGATTGACATTGCATCTGGTGTCATGGGTATGTTGTGGGTCACTACCCTCGAGTTTACCCCTTTGAGCTCTTCTAGGGACCAAGCAATGACATCTATATATTCTCGTAAGAGAGCAATGAGGCTTGCTTCATCTTCCTTGGTCAAGTCATTGGCTATAAAGACAGGTCGAGGTGTCTCCCCTTCCCTGGCTAAATTGACCTCCTTGACCTTGGCAGGTCCTTCAATTGGTTTGCTTGCTTTCCCTTGTTGCTTGGCTCTCGGCAAGATCACTACACTATCTCCTTTTTTGAATTTCATGAATCACTTTGGTAGGTCTTGTGGTTTTCACTACTCTTCTGCTTGCGTATCCTTAGGCAGCTTCTGTGGTTCCTCCCTTAACCGGCGATGCCTTAGGTGGACGGCTAGGTCTCCCTTGGTGCGTCTAGTCATGGGAGGTCAAGGTATCTCAGGATCACTCTCTGAGCTGATTTTTGACTCATAATCAAACTCTCTGTCTTTGCTAGAAGAGGGAGTCTCTCCTCGTGGTTGTAGCTTGAAAGGTTAATCCATTCTTAGTAGTGGCATGTCACTTGGTTGGGCTAGGCCTGCCTACTCGTAGTCAGTTGCACCTATGTGCTCCAACCAGGTTTGATCACAATCCATGAAAATGACTCATTTCTCTATCCTAAATGTGTTTTGCTTGCGTGGTCTGGAGTCAACTCATATTTGTTTGATTACATGCCCCTATTGTCATATTCTATAATGTATATTTCCCTTTCTCTCTCATCATTGAAGGAATAGCAGTCTTCACATTTATCATTAGATCTATTCGTGTCTGAATACTCATCATTTCACAAGTCTTGATACGTCTCTTCTTGTTGGTCGGGAACTAGGGCCCAATAGTACATCAAATTTAAATCGTGCATCTTGAATCTCTTAAAGAGGCTCCTCACATGGGTCATGTAATCTTGGATGTCCTCATTTTCTCTCTGCTTGACATTCATGAGTCATACTAGCAGGTTATCAGAGTATCCAAGTTCAGAAAATCTCTTAATGAAGAGACTTTTCACGCCACTAAAATTGGCTTGCTCAGTAACATTTGGACTCATGTACCAGATCCTACCCTTATCGCCTAAGCACATACCGAAAGCTTGCGAGCATTGAGTAAGATCAATGAGGCCATTGGCCTTGCATACCTACTCAAACTGCTCTACAAAGCTGTACAGGTCATCATTCGGCTAGTATTTTTCCAATTGCTGTTGATCCTAGTTGTAAGTGACTATGCATTGTAGAGCTTCATGTGCTAGTTTCCTCTCCTCCTCCTCAAGGTCTGCTATGATGTCCTCTACAAGTTTGCCGCGGTGTTCTAACTGAGTTTGAGCATCATATTTGCTCACTAATTATTGGATCGCCTCAAGAACGTCTCCTAAGTCAAGTTCTTCGTTGCTTCTATGAACTAAGCTACCCTCTTCCATGTTCAAGATTTCTTGTTCTGCCATGTTGTCGATCAGGTTGATAAGGTCAGGTAGATCCACTTCCCCGATAGTGTCAGTCCTTACTGCATCTGGCATTTCAGTTGTGTTCTTCACTTGGGATCTTCTCTTACTAGTGGGTTCCTTCAAGTTTTTATATTTGAGTGAGTTCCTTGTTAATCACAACGAGTCCTCAACTTACCCTCACCCTATGTGCGTGTGCGTGCTCTTTTTTGTGCACTGTGTGCAATCAAGCTTTTAGCTTCTCTTAAGTGTGTTCCGAGTGTTGGAAATCAGAATGAGAAAACAAAGTGTCTGAGTGGCTCTTGTACTCTCGTTTATGGGTTTGGCCCGATACGCTTGTATGTTGGTTTCTGGCTATCCTCGCCAGTTTATAGGGTTTTCACCATGCCTCCAGCTCAGTCAAGATTTGTTTGGGAGTCTACAACTCCACTTGATGCTACTAATGGGCCGAATCATTAGATAGTCGACTAGCATCACCGCTACGTCTATGTCTTGTTGATTCTTCTTTTTCTCGTACTAGAAAGGTGTTTCAAGTGTCTTATGGCCTTTGGAGGTTCATACGGCCGATATCAATGTGGGTCTCTAGTCCAAAATTTAAGAATTTTGGAAAAAATTCAAATTCTACCCAACAGGTCCAAATTGCAGGGGCTGAGTGTATCACTCGGATGGGGTCGAATGGCCTGGGCGAGGAGAGCACTCCAAGGCCAAATTGGAAGAGTCGACCACCTAATACGTTGAAATGTGCCACTCGGACGCGCTGAGTGGCTGCATGTTTAAATGTGCGAGGATGACTCAGACAAGCTAAATGGTCGAAGATGAGTGGTTGAGGGTCGTTCTAGGATAGGATTGAGCCACTTAGAATGGCCAAACGCAGCCTGTTCTTGCCGAAATGGTGAAAAATTTAATGCGTCGAGAGATTCAAGGCTTCGTACTTGTCAAGCACTTTGAGATCCTATCTATGCATTAAGGAGAAGGTGTGGGTATACTTATAGCGGGCAACAAACTCGTCAATGGCAAGATCAAAGTGAATCCACGCAATGGAGTTCTCGCTCTCTCTCTCTCTCTCTCTCTCTCTCTCTCTCTCTCTCTCAACCAAGATTTCAAATAAGCTCTCCCTTGGTGTCTTCGATATTAAACCCTTTTCCAGCAAAGGTCTTGCCACTCCTAATCACTTACTTGTCGACCTTAATCCCCTTGAGCACTCTTCTTCCCCATTTTTCTTGATTTGTGCCCTATTTGGGCATGTTTTACAACAGTAATCCCATGCTTTTTCAATCTGGTTTCTTACTCCTAACCTACTCTAAATGCAACAAGAATTGAAAGTAAAGTACTGAAATGATTTCTCCTACTCTCCTAATCTTCAAACCATCAAAATAACCAAAATACTTACTTGTTGCAAAGATTAAAAAACCCAAAGCTTCCTACCTATCTCAAGCTCCGGTTTGGGAATGAAACCCTTACTTCAATGCTCAATTAGAAGTGTGCAAGTGCTCAAGCTTGAATCCGTTGGTCCCGGTAATGGAACCAAAATGTAAAGGGAGCTCTTGCTCAATCACCATGACCCACAGACCGCTTATTCCTTCAAGCATTTCAAGCGAGCACTAATGGCTACCTCTCACATAGCCAACACACTATCCCTCTCTACGAGTGTAGTGAGCTTACCTTGATGCCCAATTGAGATGCTTCCTCTCTCAAGCACTCTGATAGGTCCATGATTTTTTATGCAAGCTCAAGCATCCTCAAGCCTCTTCCTCCACGCTCCATCCTCCATAGCCACCCGCGAGACAAGAGAAGAGAAGAGAAGAGAATAAGAAGAGAGTAGATGGTAGAGAGCTTCACCTCTAAGATCCCTCACCCTCACACACTCACTCCCTCACTCATTCACACTTCCTCCCTCAAGCACTCACAAGTAAGCAAACAAGTGAATAGAAGAGAAGGAGAGAAGAAGAAGAGTCCACTTTGCCACACACCAAAGAATGAGCTCTTCATTCACTTTTCAACTTTATATAAAAAATCCTAAATTTCCCTTTGGGCGGTCATCTCCTTATCCCCTTTTTTGCATGATCGGCCATTGTGGCAATGTCATTTTTTCCATTTTCTTCTACTTGGCCTATTTCTTTGGCCTATGCCCCCCTATCCTTTTACAATTTGCATAGGAGGGAGCCTCGCACTCTTTTACAAAAATTTTGGGGTGCCTTTCACTTAAAAATGTGCTTTTGCCTTTAACTTGATTTTCAAGGCCATCCTTGTGCCTTTTCTTATTTTCCATCTTGCTTCTTCCATTACCTCCGTATTTTACTTCTTTTTCTTCTATCTCGAGTTGGGGTTAACACTTAACATCCATTCATCAGAACACTTAAAAAAGCATACAAAAGACAACACAAGCATATAGAAGCTCAACAATACACTATAGAAGGTCTATAGAACTAAAAACCATGGATCTCAAACCAAAAACAACTCAACCCATAAAAAACCATCCAACTCATAACGGTTCAAATAGAAAGAAAACAGACCAAACAAATGTAAAAGTAGACCTATCAAATCCAAACAGATGCACCACAAAATCAATTAGCACATCATAACTCAACTAAAAACCATCACAAGCTTCTCAAACCTACTCACCCTAACCTAAAATACTCAAATAATGTCAACTCATCTAAAAACCAATCAATCACCCACAAAATCAAACAAAATCCAACAAAAAATATCTAAAAATACAATCATTTCAATACTCAACATTGGAATTCTATAATAAGAAGAATCAAACAAAAATAAGAAGACCCATCGACATTGGAAGTCTATAATATATATACCCTTCCCTCCTTTTTTTCACTTTTTCTATAATAGTGATACATAATGAAACCATCTGTTGAAAACCATGTCATCATCCATAACTTCAGTTGCCATCTACCAATGCACCAAGAAGAAGTCTTCAAGCCCATCATCAAAGACAACGAACAATCCTCTAATAGGACAACATCTCCGCCATCCCAACATTTTGCATCTTTGATGTAATCTATAGTATGCTACCTTCGATAGTGAGTACTAAGGGATCCTTGGTACTTATTTAGGAGGGGGTAAAGTTAACTTCACATGCAAGGAACAAAGTCAAATTCTATGTCAAAGTCAAATCACCAAAATTGATATTCAAAAGATGAATTTTTTTTTCAAATCTTCATTATATTATTTTAGACACTTCCATTTTCTATGAGCCACTATTATTTTTCAAATATTTTTTAAGAGACATGCTTAGTCTCAAGTAAGTTGTAATATTTCTCAATGATGGATTAGACAACCCACAATGGGTGTGAAGGTTGTGACCATGTAACTCTATTCTCTTAGACTCGACTAGATCCATCATAAGATAGATGCATTAATAAAGACAAGAACTAGTCATAAGCCTCAAGAGAAGGTACCATGCCCCTTGGGTGAAAACATTAGCCCTAATTGAGAGGGGTGTAAACCTTAACCTAAACCCTAATTTGGGTGAAGAACCTAATCCTCACCCAAATTTTCATGCATAAAACCAAACATTAGTTGAAGCACCCTATTCATATGTGTGCAAAATTTAAGCAAGTACACTTCTCACTTCTTGTCTTTCATCTTCTGTAGCCATTGCTTGAGAGGGAGGGAGAGAAAGAGTGAGAATGTGTGCATGAGTGAAGGACTCAATGAAGCAAAGTTGATCTCCATTTTTTCCTTTGCTTGTGTTCTTCTCTTAGGTAAGAGGTTGAGTTTGGAGTTGTATGTAAGGGAGAGTTTGTGAGAGAGTGAGTGACCTAGTGAGGTGAAGCTCTTTTGTTTATTCTTCTCCTCCTAATTCTTCTCTGTTTTCTTCTATCAATAGTGGTTGCACTTGATGTGGATGCAAATGAGTTTAGGTAATTTTCTTACATCACTTGGATTGTGGAACCATATTTGAGCCTTTAGACTTTGACCACAACTTAGGAATTTAAGCAGGTGAGTTTACTACACCTCAAAGCAAGTCCTATATTCCGTGTTTTTTAAGGATAAAGAGACTAGATGCATGGTTGGTTTAGAGTTGGAGTGTGAGATAACTACGTGAGAGATAATTGATCTAAGGAGGTTGAAGCTCTTGAAATAGCAAGATTTGATGTCATTAAACAAACCCATGCAGTTTAAAACATATACTTTCTAATGTAAAATACAATTCAAAATGCAATTCTTATGGCCAATTGATGTACATTCCAACCATTATGAGTTGCTAATGCACAAATGCTACAAGTTATTGTCATATAGAATGTGGGAGAAAAGGTCTCATCAAATCCAATGCCCTTATGTTGGGCATAATCCATTGCCACAAGTCTAGCCTTGTAGCAACAATCAACAACCCTCGTATCTAGTTTACATTTGAATTAGTAAACCCACTTAGTATCAATGGCCTTTTTGTTATAGGACGAAATCACATAAGAACAAATTTTCATTTTTTATAAATTAAGTTGATATATTAATAGGTAAATTGTTATATAGAGTAATATATACATGAGTGCAAGGGTAGTCAATGCATAAATTAATACTTGTGAAGATTTCAGCTCAACAATGCACTAAGGAAATCATTCCTACCCAAAGAACTTATTTAAGATTTATTTAAGCAATCAAATGGAGGAAAGATTGAATAGCTTAGAATAAGTTAGTGAATAAGTAGTAAATCAATATATGTAACATGTCCACCTGTTCCCTTTAGGACACATCTTAGTAGTCCATCGGAAAGGAGGTCTAGAAAGCTCCGCCCGGCACTCCCATGGAATGCCACGCGGTTTGCGATCTAGGACTTTCCACATCTGCCACGTAGCGGAAGTATTCTGGCCGTTCCCACTTAGGACCGACCTGAATCAGGGTTTCCCCTAATGGTCATTTCCTAAATGGCAACTAGCATTGAACCACGAGCGAACTACTTTATGCAAAAACACCAAGGCCGAAGCTGATTTACGCTGCACTTGGTTCAAGAAGAATGGGAAACGAGAGGGAGGCAAGGCTCGACCTCTCTGCCATAAGGCATAGTCCCATTATGTTCCCCTAAAACAGCGTAAACTCGGATCATTATAATCTGGACTCTAGTTCAGCGCCCTTGCTATTCACTATGATTGAGAAAAGTTCCCAGGCAACCGGGACCACCCATCCGTAGGATGGACCCATGGCCACATCCACTGCACTTTTCCCTCAGGTTGTTTTAGTTGTCTAATTACCTACCACATTTAGTTGGACATGCATCAAGCAGCTTCCTTAATTAGCCTGTTAGGCACTGGTTCCTTCACGTAATCTTAGCACTTGAAATAGAAAAGTAATGTCAAACAAGTTCCTTTTCAACAGGTTATCATATTTATCTTTGGAATACATTCATAAAGTCCAGGCCACAGGCTTATCCATAATCTGGCGAAGGCTATCTAGCAATCCACAAGGATTAATAATCCAAGATTCCGCCCGTAAACTAGTATGCGGGCCTCGAGATCCAATCCCGAGTCACGTTGGCCTCTTGTGCAGGACCCAGAAGGTGAGGGATTTACAACCAGAGCCCCCCCAGCACCCGAGCGTCCTCCTGCTCTCCAAGTAGCGCTCAACGGAGAGACCTCACGTGGCAGGTTCGGTCCACCTTTCCAGCGTGGCTAACAACCCCCTTGGTTAGGGTCAGGCAGACAGTCGAGGGTAACTGAGGCTGCCTCTCCGTTTAGGCCTTCAACCTGAAGTATTAGATATATTTTCATCCTTTAGTTCGTTGCGCAAACAAAGCAAACAGTGCTCCCTAAACTATTACAACACAATCATTTCCAATGGTCGTTATTTTGCCAACTGCTAAGGAGTAAATCCTTCTCTCCGAATGCATCCAGCATTCGATCCGAGATCAATTGTGACACGGCAAGATCCCCAAGGGTTTGTTTGTTAACCCTTATGTCCTTGGGTTAGAGCCATACCCTATTAACCCAACTTAACCAATACCTTAGGTTCTATTAACAGTAAATCATGGCAACTATGTTGCTCCAAATTATTGATTGTTCCTTTGCTTCCAAACAAATATCTAATTCCCTTATCTTGGCAACTTTTCCCAAGAAAGGTGATATAATAGGATAACTACTCATCCTCTTGCAAGTTAAACTTGCGCAAGAGTCTGCTAATCTCATTCCGAGGAATTGACCATTCTCTTGTGATCAACCCACAAGATCATGCGATGTTGCAACTTGTTGCACAAGTGTCACATCTAATCCATGGGACTATTTCACCCATCGAATGGCATCTTCTAATCATGGAATCAAGATTAGATAAGAAACAGGGTTTAGGGTGTCTTCATATCCAATCCATTCCCGATTGCACTAGGCCAACATCGTCGGTCCTAGGGGTTCCAACTCAATCCGAGTTTCATCTTTTTAACGAGTGATCTTAAGGGCAGAAACCCTAATTCGTTTCTTGCAAGTACGTCCAATTGTCCCTACATTCCGTGAATGTGGGTAGGACTTTAGGGTATGAGAGTTTCGACTTGGCAATAAGTGCGACTAGGTCAAGTCCTTAACGTGCTAAACCCTAGTTAGCACTTGGAGTGTATTGTATCGATTTAACCATTCTAAATGAATCCTTTACAGTTTAGGTGTTTTGGATAAACCAATTTACTTGTCTTACAACAAGGACGAGCCATTCCTAAAGAGGTTGTCTTGATCTAAGAGGGAAAAACTAGTTGCATTACT
The DNA here is from genome assembly GCF_053477565.2 of Lygodium microphyllum. Classification (NCBI taxonomy): domain Eukaryota; kingdom Viridiplantae; phylum Streptophyta; class Polypodiopsida; order Schizaeales; family Lygodiaceae; genus Lygodium; species Lygodium microphyllum. The sequence continues at coordinate 492,427 of NW_028229531.1, read as the reverse complement.
TCATAATTCACATATGCACGCGATTCATTTCCTCTAGATTTGCAATCCCTAACTTTTCTTGTTAAGACCAAGCACATGTTAAAACTTCCATTGATCCTACTAGTACATGCATTCATGATTCATGCTACTAAGCTTTTAAGGTTTTATGTTAAAATGGACCATGCAGCCTTTCCCTAACTTCATTTCTGAATGAAATATTCATATGCTGATTGAGCATTACGCAACCTTTCCTAACTACTACGTAGTTGAATGAGATTTATGCCAATTGAAACTAGAGTTAACCTACTTCACGTAGCCCTTAGAATCTTTCAATGCCTTGCAATTTCCTATGGTTGATAACTACTTTTTGTAATGAATCATTACGTAGAAGATTTGTCTAAAATTTGCGACATGCGACTTAATCTTTCCATGCATAACCAAAGATGTGCTACAATAGTTTCAACTTTGTAATGATAGTCATTAGTTGTTCTAGATTTGTTACTTTGCAATGCACAAAGGCAACTTGCTAACAATGCATAGACATCTTATGTTCTTTTGTGTTCATTCCATTGAAAAATACAAATGACCAATCTTCAATCGTGAGTTACTTCTTTTAAAATAGCCAATGAATTTCAATCGCATCAACTAGGTGGTTTTGACAAGCATAAGTGCATCCTATTCTGTGAATTAACCATGCATAATTGCAAATACTTCGACGTAAATCAAAAATAGGAAGAGAACCTAGACTTGTGAGTTCGGTGAAATATCCACATGAATATTAGGAGGTGATCCTCATGCGGTTGTGCCTTGTGACTTTTTAGGGGCCATCATGAATTCGACTTCTGGTTTGCCTTCGTGGATTCGAACTTCTTGCCTTGGCTTGTAGTCTTATGATCTTTAGCCGTCTCCCTTGTACGCGCAACTCCCTTTGAGGTACGGCACCTTGATAGAAGTACTGATTTGCGGAATTTGGTTTTGGAAGGCCTTAGGGATCTTGTGAAGGCCCTTGCGAAAACGGAGGCTTAAGAGATTGCTCTCCTTGGAATTCCAGCTAGGAATGGATTTTGTGGGCCTTGCGGAAAAGGAAACTTTAAATCCCCAGCCTAGGGGCTTGTGGGTTATTGGTGAAAAGGGCTTTATACTTAATTTCTTCAAAATCCCGAGGGTTTAAGGAAATCCTCTTCAATGGGCTTATGGAGGAAATCGAGTGGGAAGGGGCTTAGAGAAACCCCTCTTCTTCTTTACAAGAACTGGGGGGAAAAACTAGGGATGGGCTTATGGGAAATTTTATAGGAAGCAGGGGAGAATTGGCTTTTGGAGGGTTCAACGGAAAGGGCCTTTAAAACCCGGGGATAAAAATTGCTTGTGGTGGATGCAATGGGAAGGGGGGCTTTGAGAAGCCCCCTTAGAAGCTTCTAAGAAGCTTCTGAGATGGGTGCAGGGCCACGTGGGAAAAAGGGGGGAATTAATAGCTTGAAGGTGGCCGACAGGTGGAGTTGGTGGCAGCAAATTCGACGGTAGTTGTCTAGTGGTGGCATTTCAATTCGGCGGCAGCTAGCATAGCTCCTCTACCCCACGGCGGCAGCTCCTTTCTCCTCCACGTCTACAATGGCAGCTTCGAGCGTCCAGAGTCTGGCGCCGTTTGGCAACCTCTTCCTTCTTTCACATCCCCTCCTACCCCCCCTGAGGGGGGTGGCCTGTTGCATGGTCCTCTTCCTCCACGTCCTCAAGCAACACTGCTTGCCCATCCCCCCACACTCCCTCTCCTCCAGCATGGCATTGGCTGAGTGACGGGAAGGAATAATAAATATAAAATAAAAATTTGAATTTTGTATGCCAACATTATCCTGTTAACCTCCTCCCAAGAGGATGTTCACCTGCGGTTATGCAGGTTTTGAACCTCGGTCCCGATTTGCCAATGGGGATGTCATGATTCCTCGCGTATAGTTTATAGATTACACTGTCGGTAACTTCAGTGCTGGAATTAACCTTTGCATGAGTTTCACACGAGGTGTGGAAAGTCGAACTATCAATATTTTTCAAACGGAAATATTGTTGAGATATCAAGCTCCACTCGTGATATGCCAGGGTGACCGTTGTGCATTTATGTCACCGACTTGTCAGTTGTAGATGTGGTTGGTACACCGCCCATGAATAATAGCTACATGATAGCTATCCTTATCTACTCTAGTTCGTGGCTCAGTTAGTATGCCACCTTAGTTAGTTGAGTTTGGTTTTAGACCCATATATAGGGTTCTTCTATTTCTTTGTATGAGACTTCTTTTTGGCTTACACAACTAAGAAGAGGAAAACTGTTTTCAGCCTCCATCTTTGTGTGTATTCCCCCATTGTGCAAGCAAGAAAGCTACAAGTGAGACTCCTTCCTTCTCTCCCACAATCTTGACATGGTATTAGAGCCTTGTTCGTGGTAAGGAGCTCAAGAAAGCAAGCCAAGCTCGCGGTGTTCTGGTAAGAGGAGCAGTGTTGCTTTCATTTTCTGTTTTGGGAGTAGATCGCTGCAAGTAGCACAGCCGGAAATTGCAAGAGTGCATTGTCTCAGGTTGAGACGCCCTTCGCGGTGAAGCAAGAGGGCAGTATATGCTACGGGAAAAGGCTTTAGCCCTAGGCGACCCTGTTTTTTTTATTTGAGGCCATTTCGGGGCCTGTTTTGGAGGCGAAAGTTTTCTGCACGCACTCAGGAAAAGGCCCAGTTTTATGCTGTGCAGCCACCACTGTTCTATAGGTCGGTGAAAAGTTACTGTAGAAATTGCATCGTATGCCTGTGCGCAGAGACATTGGGAGTTACAAAATCATCCTTGTTGCCTGTTGATGCAAAATCGTCACTAGGAAGTGACTGTGTGGTCAAATACCACTTTTGTCAGTTTTGTAGATTAGCCCTTGTGAGGCTGAAGCTGTGTTCTTTGCAGTGACAGAATTTTTTGAGTGTTCTGTAATGGCATCTGATTCTCTCTCACAGATTGTCACTGAAAAGCTTGACAAGAACAACTTCCAAGCATGGAAGTTTAGAATGACGAATTTCCTTATGGGAAAAGGATATTGGGAATTTGTTGCAGGAAATGAAGAAGAACCAGTTCTTCCTGATGTTCCCAATCAACAGCAAATGCAGGCATTTAAAGCATGGCATGAGAGAGCCAGGAAAGTTATGTACTGGCTGTCTATCAGCATTTCAGACTCTATGATTGTGCATATTCAGGATGCAAGTACGCCAAAGGAGGCATGGGATACTTTGTCAAAAATGTATAGCACAAATACGCAAGCCAGGAAAATGCAGCTCAAGCAAGAGTTGCATAATGTGTAAAGAGAAAGTATGAGTATCAATGACTACCACATGAAGGTGAAGAAGATTGCAGATGCACTTGCTTCCATTGGATCGCCAGTGGAAGATGATGATTTAGTTTCTGTAACCTTGAATGGTCTAGGAAAGGATTATGCATAGTTTCGGACATCCATTTCAGTTCATGAAAGATTTTCTGATTTTGAGGAGTTGATTGCTCTTCTAATTTCTGAGGAGCAGAGAAATGGTGGTGCATCTTCTTCAGGAGGAACTTCAAAGGAAGCTGTCTTCTACTCAAATGCTGGAAGAGGTAAAGGCAGAGGTAGAGGAGGCCGATTTGGAGGCCGTGGTAGAAATCAGAATATGTAGCAAACTCAAGAAAACCAGTCCTATGGAGGAGGACGTGGTAACTCTAGAGGCAGGGGGAGCCAAAGAGGTCGTGGTGGATGGCAAAGAGGCCAAAATGCAAACAGTAATGTTGAATGCTACTACTGTAGTAAAATGGGTCATATGGCTAAAGACTGCTATAAAAAGCAGAATGACATCATGAGTGAAAAACTGCAACAAGGGAATTATATGAGAACACATGGGATGACTTGATTGCCTGTCTTAGACACTTAGATGCCACTGTCATGTGGCTTGCTAAAAGCTATGACCACTTAGACTTGGGACTCTTGGATGAGCCTATAACAAGATGGAAGTACAAATACTCCCTTGTTCTTAGGAAGAATTAGAATTTGTGTTCATCAAGGCTTCTGAGGTAGTTGAGGAGTTGATTGCCAAAAACGATGTTTCTCGCAAACAAGCGCAAAAACAATGCCTCATCACCTCATATGACAAGCGCACAACTTATGCCAATGATCAAGAGATAGAAGACTTGAAATAGCTTACTGCTAGTGACTCGCCTTTCTTGAGGAAATGGTACATCCTTTGCCTTTACTGGGAGCTCAAAGGATGTCAGATCGTGACAAATGCCAAGCAGTGATGCGCTATCAATACATTGGAGTACGACCCCACTTATGTCGCTCCAACCTCTTATAGGGTATTGATGACCATTCCTGACCGACCCATGGAAGAACACATCTAGGGACACCCCTATTTAGATTGCGTCCTCACTAAGGAGGAACTGCGCATTGCTAGTCATGTAGACTTCAGTGACTTCTTGCTCGATGTCCTTCCTTACATCACCCAGGTTGGCATCCAACCTTTGAACATGGACCGATACGCTCATATGGAATATAATCCAAACTTCTATGATTGGCTCATGCAAAAGTAAAACACTATGCCCATGCACTGAATGCCCTCTAAACTCCAACCTTCAATCCTAGGAAGGATTCTTCTCAATTTCGAGGAGGTCGAGGTAACGGGGTAAGGTGAATCAAAATCAAATCAAACACATAAGGAAACAAGAAAAGGAAAAACATACCTTAAAAGCCTCAATCCACACCTAAGAACAAGAAAATGAAGGAAAACATTAACTTGCAATTGAGGAAAATGTCACAAAATATTGAAATAAATCTTGAAGGAAAAGTCTAACTCTATACAAAAAATGTTTCAATTTAGTAATCATGAAGCCTTTTCTTCTAACAAGTAACTATTTTGGAAAGCACTAATAATAAACCATGGTTCATGACTAGAGTTGAAGATGTCACAGTAAGATCGAGCCTATTACCATCCCTTCATGGAAGAGGAAAGAGCAAAGTATAGCCTTTCTCTTGAAAATTAGGCCTACAACCAGCTCAAATTCAGGAGCATTTACAACATCGAAGAGGTGGTGGCCAATGAGGAGGCTGTCAAGAGGGTTGTAGAATAGTGCAACCTCACCAAGCACCTCAAAAAGTCCAAACCACATTGTGTGTAATTCGTAAGGACATACGACCCTGACGAGGAGTGTGGGACAATAACTATGGGGAGTAGAGAAGGAACCAAGCAAGTGCGGATCCCACTCAGTAAGGCCTTGGTAGAGAAGGCACTGGGATTGGAACCAAAGGTGGAAAAGAGGCAAAAAAGAGATGTTTTTGCCATGCTAAAGATGAAAAAGGAGAACTGCTTGACAAACAATGGCATAAGCATCCAAGACATCCCCGACTCAGAGGTCAAATTGTAGGCTAAGGTGATCCACTCCCTCTTCTCTAGCCAAAGGTATAACTTGCTTATGCATAGGATCAACATGCCCGTACTGGAAAGCATGGTAGCCCACTCGCTGGATGAGGTGGATTGGAATGGCTATGTGCGGAAAACCATTGATCAATTCACTAAAGCACTAGCCCTTGGAAGCAAATCGATGGGTGGAGAGTCCCAAGCATCGAAAGGAGCTAAGAGGAAGGAGCAAATGAAACACCTGACAGGTCACCCCCTCATCATGACAGAAAACAATTGAGTGAGAGGACAATTAGTGACAAAGAGGGAGCACCAAAAGGCTATCCTAGAAAAAGAAAACAAAAAATGGCCAAGAAAGAAACCACACAAGAAAGGCAGGATGAGAGAATGATAAGAAAGGAGAAAGAAGAGCTAATAAAAGTGCAAAGAAAATCCAAGAAAGCCAAAGAAGAGAGAAGAAACAAGGAGAAGGTTGAACTGCAAAAAATAATGAAAGAATCAAAAGGGAAAAGGAAGAACAACGAAAGAAGGTGGAAGAAGAACAAGAAGAGTTGATAAGAAAAGAAGAAGAGGACTTGGCACAAGTCGTGCACATGTCCATTAAGCAGTAATGTAGGTATGAGGAGTTAGTAGCAATGAGCCCACCAAGGCAAGACACGAGGACCAACGGCTAAGCATCAGAAGACCTACCTCCACTTGTTTCAGAGGGAAAGGGAAAGGCTGCACTCCACTCGATCCCACCTACTATCTTGTCGAATACCTCAATCATCACAGCAATGCCAAGCACCCCAACCATAGTAGATGCCAGTAACCTCATGGAATGGATGCAGTTCTTGGTTGATAAGGCACATACCCCAATGCTAGTCTCCAGTGCAAGAAATCCGATGACAGTAATAAAAAGACCGATAGCTACAGATGTTGAATCTCAATAGGGGCCCAAGCAACCAAGAATGGTTACTACTACCATAAGGCTGGAGCCCCTGACCAGGACGAGCATGTCAAGGAGCTTTACACTCAATTGGAAAGGGCAAAAGAGGAGAAGAGAGGCGCAATGACAAAGCTAAAAATAGAAAGAGAAATGTTGAATGCCTTCCAACTAGAAAAAACACGCCAAGGGACCATGCAACAGAAAGAAATCCAGGCGCGAAAAGCGGAGATAAGGGCCAAGAAAGATGAGGAGGAACAATGGCGAAAAACACTAGAAGAAGAGAACCAAGAGCTTATCGAAATGCAAAGAGAGTACCTCAAAACATAGATGAGAAAACTCCAAGAGGACATGGAAGAGCTTGCTGCATGGGAAATAGAGAGAGCGCAAGAACAAGAGGAACAGAAAAGAGAGAGACAAGAAGCAAAGTGTGGAATGCAAAGACAAAGTGAGGAACGAGCAAGATTAGAAAGGGAGATCGAGAGCCTGATAGAAGAAAATAAGAACTTATGCAGAAATGGAAAAGGTAGGAGCCGATGATAGTAGCCTTGTCACAAAGGCAAAGTGAGGACTTGGAAGATATGAAAAAGAAGGCAAGGAAATGGGAGGCCAAAAGTGAGAAGAAAGTGAAGGACCTAGCGAGCCACTTAGCCCTTGTGGAAGGAAGTAGAATATTAGCAAAAAGCAGGGCATGCACCCCTCAGGCCAGTCTAGAAGCCCAACAACATGCCTTCCTCAACACAATCTTAGACATGACACTCTTTGAGGAGCCTTAGAGGAGGTAGCTCAGGTGCTTAAAAGAAAATTGGAAATAGCAGAAGGTGATTAAACAAGGGTTGTGCTCCCGAATCCAGGACACAAGCCTCAATCTGACTGGGCAAGTTTAGTGAGAAAATTTGTTGAGAGCGGGCTTGAGGCCGCATGATGTTGACACATTGGGACTCCAAGAAGAACAACCACATGAAGCAGGAGCAAGGTCTAGCCATGATGGGGCACAACAAGATGACGAGTGGATTCCATCATCTCCCTCACAATAGCCAAAACCCCCTCAAGAATAAGATGCTATAGCAGAAAGGATGGTAGAAGCTAAAAAGAAGAGGGCTAGAATGCTTGACCAAGCACGCATGAGGGCAAAAGTGCAACGGCCTGTAGTTCCAGAGCCTCCCATCCCACCAAAAAGGGATTGATCACCCATGAATTGGAACATGGAGCTATCAGTTTTGGGAGCAATGGGAAAATCACTGCCATCCCTTCAATTTCACCTTCCGATACCCAACTGTCCTAAGCAAAGTATTATCCACCCAAGCGGTAACAAAAGGAATCACCATGGGAAGAATGCTTGATGATCGATGGCTCACTGAAAGAGAGAAGAATCCAACGACTTGGGGAATAGAATTACCAGATTATTGGGAAAACAAGGTTAAGGAGGTATCCCACATGGTGAAAGGCTATGAATCCCAACCTAAGTGGGGAAGAAGAGTCTGGAACAGCAATGTGGATGAGTGGATGTTGTTTTGCGGCTCCCTACTCTTCGAATGAATTGATCGGACCTATCTACCATATCCTCGAAGGGTAGGAGTAGATTTTGACTCTGACATCCATGGTCAATACGACTTCCCGAAGATCTACAACATCAATGCCACAGAACCGAAGGATGCACTCGCCTTCTCAAAACAAGATCTATGGGATTCCATGTCTCATTTCCTAATGGAATTCTCCCCCAACTGGACCTCGCCTTTGTAACAACATGTAACTATATTATATTACTTAGGACCCTCCTCAAGCAACCCCCCGCACCAGTAGAGCACCATCTCCTACAGCTCTTTTTTGACATTAATGCGGGAATAGATGGATGTAGCATGACTCGACTGATACTGCGTGCTGCTTTACTCTCGTCATTTTGCATGGCCCTCCTTAAGGACATGAACAACAGCCATTTTACTAGCTGTAGCCATCCATTTTTGTCCACCACTCCTTTCCATGTTAGGGTAGGCCAAAAATGATACATGCTAAGTAGGCACTTTCTTAGTAAATCATTAAAGCCCCCTACCTCCCCATCTCACACTCAAGAGCCCGAGGAATAGATCCTCTAGTTTGTACTACCTCCCAAAAGTCAAGATAGAAAAAAAGGGGGCAAGAAAGCGCAAACCAAAAAGGAAAATAGAGAGAATGGAAGTGCAAAGAGAAATCACACGAAGACATAACAAGTTGCACATAGGCTACATCCACTGCAACTAGGGGTTCTCAAGTTAGGCACGCCGGTGGCCTTGGTCGGCTGGCTCCATCGTCCCTAATCCCCTAGCCTCATTTTGATCCCCCACTACACATACTTGGGGCACCTCAAGGTTAGAACATACCTAGGGAGGTGACACTCACCTATGGTTAGAGACCTGTCACCCTAAGCTACATGCACCGCACCTCCCTTATACACAAACTGGGTCCTCAAGTGGGGGATAACACCCAAGCTTTGCATGTGGTTAGCTTGTGGTTCATCCAACTCCCACTTCCACTAGCACAAGCACAATGCACCACGCAACAGAGCAGACATATCCCAAGGTAGTGCACCTTCTTTTCTTTTTAGGTACAAACAAGGCTCCAACCCCCAATGTTGAAGGCCCCATCATCCATGCAATGCACTCCCGACCTCCACCACCTTAACCAATTCAATAGCTTCTTCCCAAGGCCAATTCCCCCAAGACCCCATCATCATCGACTCATATGACTGCCCTTTCAAATCACTGAATCTTCATCAACTTAGAACTGCTAGTGTCATGAGACTTGCAATTGACTAGGAGGGGGACAATGTTCCATGAGATATCACCATACAGGAAAAACAAGGCAGAGGCAGATTGAAGCAGTCCCAGTCAAGAAGTGAATGAAGAAGCACATTTGGAACAATGTTGGAGAAGGCAATTGCAGAAAGAAAAACAACAGATCCATTGTCTAACACGATATTCAATTTCAAAGATGGATCTGTCCACAAGCCTTTCTCCACGCAGGGATCCGTCTAACATGATATTCAAATTCAAAGATGGATTCGCTCACAAGCCTCTCTCCAAGCAGGGATCCATCTAACACAATATTCAATTTAAAGATGGATCTGCCCACCAGCCTCTCTCCATGTAGGGATCTTTCCAACATGATATTCAATTTCAAGATAAAAATCCCCTCAAGGCTAGTAGCAAAGAGGGACCCATCCCAACTTCATCTCCAATTTCAAGGGCCGGTCCACCCAACACTAACCCCCCACAAAGGGCTTGTATACACACTTAAAAAAAGTCACATGGCTATACCCATCCCTCCTTCCAACCACTCCACATCAGTGCATGGGATTGGAACTAAACTAGAAGGGGGTAATGTTAACCCCAGCTCGAGACGGAAGAAAAAGAACTAAAATATGGAGGCAATGGAAGAAGTAGGATGGAGAACAAGCAAAGGCGCAAGGATGAAAATCAAGCTAAAGGCAAAAGTGCATTTTTAAGTGAAAGGTGCCCCAAATGTTTTGTAAAAGAGTGCGAGGCTCCCAAATTGTAAAAGGGTAGAGAAATAGGTAAAGTAGAAGGGAATGGAAAAAATGACATTGCCACAATGACTGGTCATGTAAAAAAGGGGATAAGAGGATGACCACCCAAAGGGAGATTTAGGGTTTTGTATATAAAGTTAAAAAGTGAATGAATTGCTCATTCTTTTGTGTGTAGCAAAGTGGACTCTTCTTCTTCTCTCTTTCTCTTCTCTTCTCTTGCTTGCTTACTTGTGAGTGATTGAGGAAGGGAGTGTGAGTAAGTGAGGGAGTGAGTGTGTGAGGGTGAGGGATCTTGAAGGTGAAGCCCTCCTCCATCTACTCTCTTATTTTTCTCTTCTCTTCTCTTCTCTTGTCTTGCACCACGTGGCTATGGAGGATGGAGCTTGGAGGAAGAGGCTTGAGCTTGCATCACGAATTGTGGAGCTATTTGAGTGCTTGAGAGAGAAAGAAACTCAATCAGGCATCAAGGTAAGCTCTCTAGACTCGTAGAGAGGGATAGCGTGTCGGCTATGTGAGAGGTAGCCATTAGTGCTCGCTTGAAACACTTGAAGGAATAAGTGGTCCATAGGTCTTGGCGATTGAGTGAGAGCTCCCTTTACATTAAGTATGGGGATGCTTTCTAATCTTGGAAAGAGAAGAATAGAAGCTCTTAATAGCTCAAATAAGTAGAAGAAGTAGTTGATGAAGAATTGAAGTGAAGATTAAAGTGAGAGTGAAACTAATGAGATCTCAAGGGACATTGTAGTGGCTCTTGTGCCTCTTCATATTAGGCATATGACCAAGAGGGGATTATTGATTGTGATTATTTGTTATTATCATGTACTACTGAGAGAGAGCATATGTGACAGAGATAATGTATGAGAGATAACTAATTTTTATGAAAAAACATTGTATCTATATATGAGAGTGTGAGAAAAAGACTATGAAGATGATGAAATATGAATACTATGTGATGAATTCCTTTCAAAGTTGAGCATTTCCTTGTATTTTTTTTGTTCTTTGATGGTTTCTATGAAGAATATGTTGAAGATTTGTTGTGATAAATATGTGGGAGATTCACTATATAATGTTATGTGAAGATTGATTGATCTTGGTGTCCTTTTTCTTCTCATGGTTGATTAAAGTGTGAAGAACATGCTTGTTGGTGTGATAATATGGATTTTCTTACAATACTTTCCTCATTTCCTTAGTGTTTCTCTTGGGGCTCCATATTTTTTGTGCATAGCCGGGGAAAAGTGTCATCAATAAGCACCAATAAAGGCTAAAAATGTAAGCAGTGACATTATCAAAAAGGAAGAAAAGAAATGGAAGATTGTAGAATTCTTACTACTATTGAAGATTTGGAGATATTTATTGCCAAAGACACCTTCTATAAGAAGTTCACTCCTTAATGGAGAAAACTCAAGCAAAAACATGTCACTATCTTGATGGGGGTTCTATGTGACAGGTTGATCCCATTGTCCTTTAAAGCTATAGAAAGTTGTATCACTTAGCCAATTGTTTCCAATAAAACTTAAGAGCAAAATAGAGAGAGTGAATATCAATGGAGGATTTGGCCTTCATTGAAGAATTTTCAAATATCATCAAGTGGGAGATTGTGAAGAAGCTTCAGGGGTCATGGTCAGTGGAGGTTTACAAGAATCGAAAGAAAAGAGTCTGAACTTAATAGTGGATGCACAATGACAAGATACTTGTTCTCCACTTTATGGAGCTTCCACCTGCTAAAGAATAGCTTGAGATTCACTTATAATAAAAAGCTATATAAGCTATTTTTAACATCCCCAACAAACTGATATCCAATATAATCTAGTGCATTCCTCCTTGTATCACAATTGATTGAGCTCTTTTTTATTAGTGTTGGGTTTGAGGATCAATCCATCTCTTGTACTAGCAATTTGACTAGAATAAGTATCATTGTATTTGACATTTGCTCATTCATCAATCAAGCTTGACTTCTATGATTCCTTCTAATTTTGATAATATTGATTAACTTCAAAGGTTATACTTTTTTTTCTTTAAACATTCTACAATCATTCTTCACTAAATACTTTATTATGTGAAAAGTTCTTTTGGATCCTAAATAACACTTTTACCTCTAAGAGAAAATACATTTTGTCTGTATAAAAGTGATTTTGTATATGGAGAAAGTACTTTTTAATAGCAATATTTTACATTATTTTTCTAGTTTATTAGCCTTATCTCTTCCTTCTATTCCATGTCTCCTTTTCATAGGTACCTATAGTGGCCTTGGTCGATTGTCTCTAGCTCTAGAATCCTAGTCCTTTCCCCCTCCTACACCATCTCAATGCACATAAGGGGCATGACCTCCCAAGATTACTTGATTGATCTCTCACCCTAAGATTACCACTCCACATATAAACTTACACCAATTAGGTCCTCAGCTGTGGGACAACACTCTAGGCTTGCTTGGAGTTTGACCCATTTCCATGGTTGCACTTGTATGAATACACTTTTCACTACACAATAAGATATTCACACCCACAAGAGCATAATCAGTTAGAAATACCACTAATGACCATGGAGCCCCAAGAGAAACACCAAGAAAATGGAAAAACTATTGCAAGAAAATCTATCTTGTCACACCAACAAGCATGTTCTTCATACTTTAATTAGCCACAAGAAGAAAAAAACACCAAGAATAACCAATTTTCACGCAACATCATATAGTGAATCTCCCATGGATTTATCACTAAAAATCTTCAATATATTCTTCATAGAAACCATCAAAGAACCAAAAGAACACAAAGGAATGCTCAACTTTGAATGGGATTCATCACATAGTATTCATATTTCATCATCTTTATAGTCTTTATAGTCTTTCTCTCAATCTCTCACATGTAGATACAATGTTTTTTAATAGAAATTAGCTATCTCTCATACACACACTCTCTCACATATGCTCTCTCTCAATAATATGTGAGAATAAAAATAATCACAATCAATAATATCCTCTTGGTCATGGATACCCCTCCCAAGATGTATGCTTAATATGAAGAGGCACTAGAGCCACTACAATGTCCCTTGAGAGCTCATCAGTGTCATTCTCACTTCAATCTTCACTTCAAATCTTCATCAGCTACTTCTTCCATTTCTTCAAGCTATTAAGAGCTTTCATTCTTATCTTTTCAATATTAGAAAACATCCCCAATCTAAACATACATCCATCATAACACTTACAGAAGCATACAAAAGAAAACAAAAGACATATAGAAGCTCAACATTACACTACATAAGGTCTACAAAAGGCATAAAACCCATAGAGCTCAAACCAAAACCAACTCAACCCATAAAAAACCATACAACAAACTCTCAATTATTTCTCAAACCACTCATTCACAATCATAACCTCTCAAATAGAAAGAAAATAGACCAAAACAAAGGTTAAAATTGACCTACTAGAATCAAACATACACACTATAAAACTAATCAGCACATCATAACTCAGCTAAAAATCCACCATCACAAGCTTCTCAAACCTACCCAATCTACCCCAAAATACTCCAAATCACTACCAAAACATTCAAAAAACAATCAACCACCTAGAAAACCAAATAAAAATCACCCAAAATCTAACAAAAAATAAGCTAAAATACAATCATTCCAGCACTCAACATATCCCCATACTTAGCTAAGGGAGCGTCCTCACAATCTTACAAAAAAAAGTAAAAAATATAAAATAACCATTATCAATCACCAACTCTAGCTCAAAAAAATTCACAATCCCTTTTAATAACATGTATATGGCAAACAATTTTGATGAAAGGAAAACATATTTATCCATTAACTCATCCTAAAAAGATTAAACTATAACAAACTTGTAAAGAATATTATAGGTTTCTTTATTGGTCAATCACAATTCATTAAAATTCAAGAAATCACCAAAGAACCACCATCTCGATCAACTTTATCAAACTACGACTCCATACACAACTCACACACCACATACACAAACTAGACATACAATAGTCACTTGAATGGCACCTCCTAAAAACATAATACATCATTTCAACCCAACAAGTATATATCAAGAATCAATGGAGTGTATCATGCTTAAAAGCTTAATGGTTTCTAAATCTGTGTATGGAGAGGGATTCATCCACAAATGTCTTGGGAGGATTTTGAAAGAACTGCAAAAACAACACATTCTCTCCACAAGTACAAGACATTTACTTTTGAGACAAAAAGCATGAAAATATAATATTTCAAACTCACGGGGATCAATATCCACATTAGCATTAAGGCACAAATTAGAACATGGCTTCTGGTCATTATGAGAATGATGATACATATATGCTAAGTACTAAGCAAAATGAGCAGCCAATCTAACTGAAGGATCATTAGATGAATAATATATTTGGGAAAACTACAAATAACTATGATAAGATTGTATAGGAGTCTTTCATTCCCTTAGAATGGCAGCCCGATTAATCTAGGGACCCATCAATAAATTTGTATGACTCCATTCTCTGGTCTAGGTATGTGTAAATCAAAACTTGATTGGCTACTAACCAATTGAGATGGATAAGGAATGAAAATTGTGGAAGAAGAAAGAGAAACAAGCACTAAAGAATAAAGTAATGGATATACAAAATCATAAAAAGAAGAAAGGCTTAAAGATGGAGATTCATGCAACTTAACAGAATGTAATAAGAAAGGAGTTAAGAAGTATGCTAGAAAAGTAGAAAGAAATGTAGTAGATGGTAGAGGACAAAGAGAAGGAGGTGGGGAAACACGATCTTCAATGAACAAGAAATGAGTAAAAATAAGAATTTAGGGATCTTATTAAGGTTAAAAAATAAGATGAGAAATAACATGTAAAGTCAATTGAAGTATGGACAAATAAGAATCAAATCTATAGGCCATCTGTTGATAATAAGCGAGTAAAGGTACCAATGGACCTGAAATAGATAGATGATTGTAAGCTTCAAAGAAGGATGTACAAAAGGAGGTTGTGCAAAAATATGGGCTAAAAGATCCTCCTATAGTTGGTTAGTATTTTGTAGGCATGCAAAGGCTTTTAATTATCACGGATTCAAGGCAATAGAATCTATCATCGGATGCCAAGAAACTTCAGGGCAAGCAACCACTTTGGATAAATAAGCTTAGAAAATTTAATCTATCCTTATCTCTAGATGTCGAATATAAATGACCAAGACAAATCCTCATTCTCCGAAATCACAAGATTACCTTGAATATACATATAAGGCATCATCATGGTTCCAAGTGTAATAGAAGCTTCAAAGACCATCCTAACCACTTCCACAAGGAGATCAGAGGACCAAGTACCACTCAATCTCCGAAATCACAAGATTACCTTGAATATACATATAAGGCATCATCATGGTTCCAAGTGTAATAGAAGCTTCAAAGACCATCCTAACCACTTCCACAAGGAGATCAGAGGACCAAGTACCACTCAATCCATCCTCTGGAGGACACAAATCAATAGTGGACAACTTCATATAAAAAGTCAACTTTAGTTGTTGATAATGCATAAAAAATGAGTGATCTAGTAGGATATATTCCATAAATTACTCAAAATAGGTCCACAAAGGTTCCATTCTAGATTGTAGCCCACTTTAGCTTGAAAGCTGGGAATACACTAGGAATTGGTAGAATAAAGCGTGATTGAGCCAACTATTCTTTCAAATCCTTGATCTAGATATTCTAACTATTAATTGTGGAGTTTATTGACTGTAACTCGATTATCTATGTAGTAATTAAGGCTTTGAATTCCTAGTTTTTATTAGAGAGACGATATCTTTCCTCACAGTAATAGAAGTTATTGTGTTACCAAAGTTTTTACTTCAGCTAATTGGGCTTGCAAAGAGGACAACTCCACTTTCTAGGCCTCTATCAATTTAGCTTGCTGCTTCATTTGTTTGAATAAATCAGCTAGGGTTTCTTTAGTGGAGGCAAGCTTTGTAGTGACCTTGCATAATCCCTCCTTGGACTATGACGAATGATTTTTTATGCCGAGAAGTGCTTAAAAATAGCCAAAAATTCCAAGTTTTAGGGAAAAAATAGACTTCGTTGAAGGCGACGGTTGCAATTAGTACGATTTTAAGTAGCAAGTCTCTAAAGGGCTAGTGCTTATTTTTATGGAAAATCAAACGGTGGCAGATGGCCGAGCTGGAGTTTTCCTAGATGCAAAACGATGTCAGGAATCCAACGTAAGTCTCGGATCTCCATTCCTAGGTTGTTTAATCTCCCCATTTAATCCCCGCAAGGTTCGGGGTTGTGAAGCAGTTACTAGATCGGGAGGCCAGAAAGAGCATGACGAGGCCCAACTTTGTAGATTTCGACGTCACGGAACCACCCGTCTAGACGGATCTCAATTCCGACATCGTTTGCCCCCTCAAAACTGAAAAAACCACTTGCCGGAAGTGTGAAACCAACAAGCCATGAACTAGATATTTGGTTTAAAGCTTAAAAGCTCTTAACAAAGAGCTTAATGACAAGAAATGAAACGCCATTGGGGGGGCACTTTTTTTTTGTGCCTTCCATCTTGGCAATGATTGGCCATTTTCTAATCTACAGAGAGAGAGAGAGAAAGCAATGATTGGCCATTTTCTAATCTACAGAGAGAGAGAGAATCCTCTTGGACCTAAGATGCCTCTATTCTTCATCCTCCATCACCAAAATCTGATCAAGAATTGATGCACTGAGCAAAGAGATAAAAAACCATTCTTTCTCTCTCTGCCCTCTCTCTCCTGCATAGAGGCACTTCATGTGGCAAGAATCAAGAAAAGAAGCAGGAGATGGATGCTTGTCCGGGAGGCACCGGATTGTTCCAAGAGGCTGAGGGGGCTGAAGGCTGAAGATCTATGCTGAAATCCATGGTTGGTTGGTCAATACACAATCCCAATCAATTATTCAAGAAACCCGAAACATGCAAAAAGGCGGTATGCTCTATTTTATGAAATAATTTTGCTTGTTTTTTATCGTTTATAGTCTAAATGGTGTGCATATGGGCTGAAATTTTATTTGAATGTTCCTTGCATTATGTTTGAGGGATGCAATCATTGTTATGCAGAACCCGTCTTGATTTACAACAATTATAATTTTTCAAAACCTGAAAAACCACTAATTTTGATGGAAATTGATAGTTTTCTTGATTTTGAGTGAAAAGAATGAGTAGACATGGGATAAAATAGAAAAAAATATCAACTTTCAGTTTAAATGATCAATTATTAGAAAAAAACCAAAAAAATCTATTTTCTATTAAAAATAAATAGGAAAAAAAAATGAAAAAATGAGTTTTTTGCATTGGAAAAAAATGCAAAAATAAGATTTATGTATGTGAATGTTTGACAGGGTTGAAGCATGAGGTTAAGCCCCAGTTTAGCCCTTGTCCTTCGTGTTAAAGTGTGTATTTATTGCTTTTATATACAACAAATGATGTTAAAAAACCTCTACATCTATGCACCGCAGCAAAATTTAAACGGTAAGGGGGAGGATGATGTTGTACAATAGTTTAAGTGCTGAAATAATAAAAATTATGATTGTTCTGTTCATGCATAATATTTAGAATGTGGCTTATTTGAAAATAATGGATCTAGTAGCACAAGGTTTGCCTTGGTGCTAGGTTCCTATAATGAAGCATTGTGTATTAGTGGAAATTCATTAAAATGACTATTTTTGCACGACACATAGGCTGATTTCAAACCATAATTGTTTGTGCACAGAATAAATCATCCACTATTGCATGAATCATACACATGGTATCTATTCCTGGCATGCATAGCAATTGGTTGAAGTATAAATGACCCAGGCACCCAAGTTGTAGGTCTAGATGGTGGATCCAAGGGGATAAGTACGTGAGGATTGGTATATTCCTGGAATGATATAATATTGATATCAGGAGTGAAGTCTGTTTCGTATGTGTTATATGTATTAGTGATGCATCAAGGGGCCAATCCCCAAGGTGTAGGAGGGTTGCAGTGGAGCTGCGACAATTAGTCGAGGGGTGCCTCCTATATTATTCTACATGTGAATTACACCAAAATGTGTAGGGTCTCCCTCTGAGGAGTTTGAGAAGGTTAAGGGTTGGACTACGAAGCACGATACAAATGCAAAATGCATGTACGATAGCAGGGCAATGTGTCCTGTAGACGCTCCTGACCGCGAGGCCTACATGTTAGAGGTCAGGCTAGTGCTATAGCCAGTGTCAGCCCATTTTAGGTTCCATCAGTGGTGCATTTGCTGGGAGTTGCCTATAAGTGGCGGTCTCTGAATCTAGATTGTGAAGGGACCTATGTTTATAATTTCCATTCGGAGTGTGTTAGGCTAACCATCAAATGGTGTTTGTTCAAGGATGGAAAATCTTGGCTTTTTCTATACAAAACTTACTGATGGACTTAGTTAGTTATGTAGAGCATGAGTCCTCTACATGAGATAATTTAGGTGATGAGAAGAGTAACCAGTTAGTGGTTTCCCCATCCTCTAATGCGATGGCATGGGCCGGGGGTTCACCTTGGTATAGTCTCTACCGAACAGAAATCATGTATAACCATCCATCAATCTAGAGGGCATGGGACTAGTATGTTGGAAGCTATGGCGGTCATGGCATTAACAAGTGATTATGCTAAAACCGTAGTGCCACGGGAAAAACTCGACATACAGTGGAGCACACTTATGGGGCTGAAACATCCCATGTGGTGGGGCATCGTGCTAAAATTTTAGGTATCACAAGGATGCTAGAAGCCCTAGCTATAAAGGGAAAGCCGTTGCTTAAAAGGCACGGTCCCCAGTGTTGAGATTCAGCAATCACACTCACTAAATAACCTCTTTGTATGGAGCTTCAGGGCTAAGGGCATGCAGGCTTACCTATCCCATATGCACAGTGGTGCCTACTGCAGTTTCCTACTTTCCTATAAAGCATTGTACTTGCTTCCTTTTCTTAATGCAATGATAGTACTCTTTTCTTTTCAGTGAAGTGTCAATGTGATTGTCCACATACACAAGATTGTGTTTATGAGTCCAAGTCTCAATCTTGGAACCTAATTCACTTGTGTAACAAATAGTGTCTTTGTCTTCTCCATCATGAGTCCACACTTCTCCTTCCATCCACCATAACTCACTGCCATGCTCTAGATCCCGCATGTTTCTCAACATGGTATTAGAGCCCAGTCTGGCATGGCTCAGCTCAGCTTAGCTCTCCTATGCCCTCTCTCAGCTCATGTTAATCTCTGGTCAGCTTAGTTCCATCCCATGACTTCATCTCCCAACTCTACCCTCACTTAAGCTTCCATGGCAGCCATAGCCAGCAGCACCCTGTCAGATTGAGCTGCTTATATCTCATTCCATAGGTCAAATCTCTTGGAGCTTCCTTCTGGAAAAGTATTTCCCAACTCACAAAGCTTCCTTGTATCACATCAATCCATGACATTTGACTATCTAAAGCTCAGCATTGTGAAAATTCCCAGTCACTGCCATAGTCTTCAACTGTGACCTGCAGGACATACCCTCCATGGAGCCTTCATATCTCTCTTTGCAGAGCATATCTTCATGAACTTTCTTCTAGACATATCTTCCTCTACTTAGGGCGCTCCCTCTTGGCACAAAACTCGACCACATTGGTGATCTACAGCCCTGGCATTGCAGACATTCGACATCGCTGCCCAAATCTGAGTCATGCCTGTTCGTCCACTCTGCGCGCGCCATACAAGCCGCGATCTTGATGAGGAGGATAGGGCTTTTGAAGAGCTTGAAGTAAGCTTCATTTCTATAAAAAAAGTTTTGGAAATGATCAACCATAGCTCCTGCAATCTGCAAAAAACCAGGCCCCTATCTGAAACCCCGAGATATGGACCTTGCAGTTACTTAGCAGAAGAATGATGACAATGCACAAGCCATCATCAAACTGAAATTGGACGACAGCTACATTCATCATGTGGATGCCTGTGACACATCCCATGACACTTGGGATAAATTGGATACCCTATTTGGTGCACAATCAAAGTCGTCTAAGTATGGTCTATTAATTGAATTTTTTTGACTTGATATGAAGTCTCATACATCCTTGGCATCCCATCTGAACTAATGGAAAGCTTGCTTACTCAACTTGCAGGAATAAAGCTAAAAATGGATGAAGATGTTTGTATTGGTGTCTTGCTAAAAAGTCTGCCTTCTGCCTATGATAATGTATCAACCACTCTAACCAATATGCCTGATCCTCAACTTGTTGATATTAAAGCCTCTCTGTTAGAAGAACAAAAGAAACTTAAAAGCAAAGAAGAGCCCAGCACTTCAAAGGATGAACAAATGTTATATGTAAACAACAGATACAAAGGCAAAAGGGAACCGCTCTTCTGTGACTTCTGCAAAAGGACCGGACATACTGAGTTCTGTTATGCTAGGAAGAGGTCCCAAAAGGCCTATCTTGCAGCTGTGAAAGAAGAAGAAGACCATGGACCAAAAGATGAAGAAGAAGATGAAGATGAAGACCACCAGGATCAGAAGGACAAGACTCATCAGTCTTTCTACTCTCATTACTCTGATAGATTGTTTTAAAAGCCTTGTACTTCCTTGCCCTAATGCTTCCTGCCATAAGCTTTGTAAACTCCTCATGTAACTTGGCATTACAGACCCTGTACACTTTGTAAGGCCCCTGTTACAGCCTCTGGATGTCCATCATGTTTTGGTGCCTACACTTAGCCTTTTCTGTGAGACAGCCTCTGGTGTCTACCATGTTTGTGGTGTGCCCACACTTTGCAGGTGGTTCTCATTACAGCCTCTACACACTTTGTGCCTTTCTAGTTGTGATTGAGGAGGGGTGTTGAGATTCAGCAATCACACTCACTAAACAGCCTCTTTGTATGGAGCTTCAGGGGTAAGGACATGCAGGCTTACCTATCCCATATGCACAGTGGTGCCTACTACAGTTTCCTACTTTCCTATAAAGCATTGTACTTGCTTCCTTTTCTTAATGCAATGATAGTACTCTTTTCTTTTCAGTGAAGTGTCAATGTCATTGTCCACATACACAAGATTGTGTTTATGAGTCCAAGTCTCAATCTTGGAACCTAATTCACTTGTGTAACAAACAGTGTCTTTGTCTTCTCCATCATGAGTCCACACTTCTCCTTCCATCCATCATAACTCACTGCCATGCTCTAGATCCCGCATGTTTCTCAACACCCAGGTCCTAAGTGCTAAGGATAAGTTTGCTTTTGATTAGGGGCAGAAGCTCCTAGATAGAGTCATCAGGGAACTGCCTAGAAATGGGCAAGATATGGACGATCCTCTAAGAAAGGATCGGAATGACATGCTAAGAGCTATAGGACTCCCTAGACCACTCTGTGCGTTGGCAGAAAGGGATGGCAAGGATAATATTAACCTCCCTACACCAGTAAAGGTGGAAATGGAAGAGGTTGGAGACCCTAAGACACTAGATTTAGGTTATGACTACGAGGATTTTAATGCCCCAGTGTTGATCCCAAAGGAAAGGACTAAATGCCCTCCTCCTTATAAGGATCTCCCAGTGTTTCATGGGCTGGTTAATGAGGATCCGATGGTGCATTTACGAGAATAGGGCCTAACTTGCCTTGCAAGTGGGTATGATGATATTCATCCGATGCTCGTATTCTCAAGTACCCTGAAGGGAGAAGCTAGGAAATGGTATTGGAGCCTCCCAAGAGGGTCAATTAAATCCTTTGATGAGCTATGTGATAATTTTTTAGATGAATATGAGAAGAAGGTGCCTATGACCCAAGTTTTAGGATAGCTAATGCAGATTAGGTACGAGTCCTATCATTCTGTTAAAGAATACACTAGACCCTTTGATGATCTTCTGAGGCTTTGGCCAAGAAGAGCTACTGCATTGCCAAGTGATGTGCTATGTGAGCTCTTTTTGAGTGGCTTAGAGATTAACATGCAAATCCAAGTGAGAATGGGGAATCCTAAATCGTTAAGGGAAGCAAAGATGCATGCCATTGATTATGAGGAACATATTCAGAGATGTTGAGAAAAATTTTGGAGTTTTCCCCACTCAGTACAAGTGCATCCTAGCTTCCAACCATTTCTACAAGGAGATAGCTCACTTATTGATACCAAGGTAGCCTATGAGGGAAACCTTGGTAGCCAATATCTCCAAGCAGAAAATGGCAATAGTGGGGATAATATACCCCCTGGGGATGAAAAGATTCCAATCCCAGTAAGTCCCATCAAAGCTTGCAATGCTCCCATGAGAAGTAGTTGCGATGGCGGCATTGATAGGACCATCGGGCCTATGAGTATGAATAAGCATGCAATGACTGGTCCTAGTTGTGCTGCTAGTAAGGCTCTTGAGAAGCCTTTTTAGTTTAGTGATTAATCATGCTTTCGAGTAGATGCTATTCCTTTTAGTAAAAGGATGGTTCCTATGGCTAAGCAATTGGAGAGTGGACAAAAGCAAGTAAAGATCTCTTGTATGAAGAATATGCATGATGCCAAAGGTCCACCTGTACTAAATAGAAGTCATAAGGATGTGAGGTCATCTGGCTATAGCAATAAATCCACAGTGAGTCCATTGGACCAATGTGGGCAGTCAAGGCAGCCTAAGAATGCAAGAAGGGATGTGAGATGGGTTTGGAAACCCAAGATCTCTCAAAATATGGCTGATGCGTTAGATACAAGGTCAATAACACCATGCGGATATATTGTGATTAATTTCCATGTAGGTGTGATAAAAGGCCATAATGATACGTCTAACAATATGCATCGCCCTAGGATACAATCATGTGATGGGTCTCGGATTGAAACCCTACCTAGTTGCAACACTGACTTATGTCAAAACCCAAATAGGGAAGGTTTGAATAAGCACCAAGTTGTGATTATTTCTACCAAAGGAGCCTCTAAGCCGCTTGAACGACCGGTTCATTTGGATGACAATAAATGCGGGACATGCGAGCCCAATGATGTCATTCACCTAGTCAATGGTATCCAAGGAAGGATAGGCCATATCGAGGTTATATCACTAGAAAGGCTTGGGCTAGTGGATTTACAAAAGCCTAAGATCAAGCCTTGAGCTGTGTGGCATGAGTAGCGTGGGGCTCGCTGTCCAATTGTTGCTATCCTTGGTATCCTGGTTAGTTTGATAGGATGTGATGTATATGTCAAGACGACCCTATATTGCATGGATAAGAATGACCTATCTATCTTTAGGCCAAGAGGGCCAGCTAGTTTGCAGTGAAATGTGCTATTTCTTTAGGCCAAGAGGGCCATTCGTCTATTTGGTGTGGGTATAGTTAATGGGTTTTTGTTGTAGTGATTGCATCATACAGGTTGACGAAGTTGCTGGAGGGGACCTTTGCTACGAAGGAGCTTCTTGTGGCCATTCCAGGTGGTTTCGTCTCCTTTCTGAGTTTTTTCCTTTAAGCAATTAATGATATATGTGTATGTAAGGGTTACTTTATTTTATTTGTTGGGGACCGGCAATCGAGACATGAAGTCCCAGGTTTAGGCTCTGTATGTCTGGGGGAGGTCTGAGTAGTCATTGCCTCCTGCAAAGGTATTGACAGGCATTGAAAGACTTATTTTAGAAGGAAATTCTAGTGACCCTGTTCTGCTGACCTGCTAGGCGACCGTTCTAGAAGTTCCTGTTAGTTGTGAGGCAGTTAGAGAAGCCTACTAAAATAATGATGGAAAGAGGTAAAATCGTAAATATCTGAAAGACAATATATGAATATACGGAGGTGTGTAAAAAGGGGTTCTAACCCCTATAAAAATAGAAAAGGAAAGAAAGAAAAATCCTTGAGCTATTGTTTATCTCCTTGCAAAACTATGGTAGGTTCTTGGGGGCAAGACAAGACCCGGGGCCGATGCCTTGTCTTCCGAGGGGTGGCAACTAGTAGTTAAAAAACAAAGAACACAAGAAGGTTGGAGCAAAAATAAAAGTGAGCGTTAGAAAAGGATTCAATGTCGCCTTGCCAGGGCTTGGTAGGTGCTTGGGTACCGAGACAGGACCTGAGGCCGATGCCATGTTCTTCTTAGGTCACTACGCTCTGCTCTCTCCTTTTTACATGCCTGAGTATGGAAAATAAGACCCCATGTGCTAAAAGAAACTATTTCTTGATCAGGCTATAGGAGTTCTTGCCTAGTAGAAGCTCCCAGTTGAGTTGTCCTTAGTTAGGTAGGTAGTTCAGACCACCACTTAGGATGACCTCTTTGATAGTTCTTTTTAGCTTGGCTGTATTGGAGCAGTTGGTCAGTGACTTGGTTTAGACTTTCTGTCAGATTATGCTAGGCCTACTCCTCGTGGATTTCATGCCTTGGTTTTGTTAGGGGGTAGGGTGAGAGTTGTGATGTGTTTTGGAGTGTATCTATTTTGTATCACCTTGATGCTCTTTTTGGTTGTGTTTAGATGCAAATCTGTTCATGGGATTCGACGGCCTGAGTCGCCCTATCCCCTGGTCGCCAATGACGGATGATTTTTTATGCCGAGAAGTGCTTAAAAATAGCAAAAAATTTCAAATTTCAGGGGAAAAATAGACTTTGTCGAAGGTGGTTGTTTCAATTAGTACGATTTTAAGCGGCAAGTCTCTAAAGCGCTAGTGCTTATTTTTATGGAAAATCAAACGGTGGCGGATGGTCGAGCTAGAAATTTTGTAGATGTAAAACGACGTCAGGAATCCAATGCAAGTCTCGGATCTCCATTCTGAGGTCGTTTGATCCCCCATTTAATCCCCACAAGGTTCGGGGTTGAAAAGCCGCTACTAGACCGGGAAGATAGAAAGAGTGTAACGGGGCCCAACTTTGTAGATTTCAACGTCATGGAACCACCCGTCCACACGGATCTCAATTCTGACGTCGTTTGTCCCCTCAAAACTAAAAAAATCACTTGCCGGAAGTGTAAAACCAACAAGCCATGAACTAGATATTTGGTTTAAAGCTTGAAAGCTCTTAACAAAGAGCTTAATGCCAAGAAATGTAACGCCATTGGGGGGGGGGGGGTGCTTTTTTTTTTGCGCCTCCCATCTTGGCAATGATTGGCCATTTCTTGATCTACAGAGAGAGAGAGAGAATCCTCTTGGGCCTGAGATGCCTCTATTCTTTGCCCTCCATTGCCAGAATCTGATCAAGAATTGATGCACTGAGCAAAGAGATAAAAAAACCAATATTTTTCTCTCCTTCCTCTCTCTCCTACATAGAGGCACTTCATGTGGCAAGAATCAAGAAGAGAATCGAGAGATGAACGCTTGTTCGGGAGGCACCGGATTGTTCCAAGAGACTAAGGGGACTGAAGGCTGAAGATCTATACTAAAATCCATGGTTGGTTGGTCGATACACAATCCCAATTAATTATTCAAGAAACCCGAAACACACAAAAAGGTGGTATGCTCTATTTTATGAAAGAATTTTGCTTGTTTTTTATTGTTTATGGTCTAAATGGTATGCATATGGGCTGAAATTTTATTTAAATATTTCTTGCATTATGTTTGAGGGCTACAATCACTGTTATGTAGAACCTGTATTGATTTACAATAATTATACATTTTCAAAACTCGAAAAATCACTAATTTTGATGGAAATTGATAGTTTTCTTGATTTGGAGTGAAAAAAAATGAGTGGATATGTGATAAATGAGAGAAAATGTTGAGTTTTAGTTCAAATGATCAGTCATTAAAAAAAACCAAAAAATATCTATTTTCTATTAAAATAAATAGAAAAATTAAAAAATAATAAAAAAGATTTTTTGTATTGAAAATAAATGCAAAAATAAGATTTATATATGTGAATGTTTGACGGGGCTGAAACACGAGGTTAAGCCTTAGTTTGGCCCTTGTCCTTGGTGTTAAAGTGCGTATTTATTGCTTTTACATACAAAAAATGACATAAAAGAACCTCTATACCTATGCACCGCAGTAAAATTTAAATGGTAAGGGGGAGGATGATGTTATACAATAATTTAAGCACTGAAATAATAAAAAGTCCAATTGTTCTCTTTATGCATAACATTTAGGATGCAGTTTATTTGAAAATAATGGATCTAGCAATACAAGGTTTGCCTTGGTGCTAGGTTCCTACAACGAAGCATTGTATATTAAATTCATTAAAAAGGCTGTTTTTGCACGACACATAGACTGATTTCAAACGATAATTATTTGTGCACAGAATAAATCATACACTATTACATGAATCATACACATGATATCTATTCCTAGCATGCATAGCAACTGCTTGAAGTATAAACGACCCACGCTGGAGAGAGTAAGGCACCCAAGCTGTAGGTCTAGACAGTGGATCCAAGGGGACAAGTAAGCGAGGACTGGTACATTCCTAGAACGATATAATATTGGTACCAAGAGTGGAGTCTGTTTCGTATGTGTTATATGTGTTAGTGACGCATTGAGGGGCCAATCCCCAAGGTGTAGGAGAGTCGCATTGGGGCCGCGACAATCAGTCAAGGGGTGTCTCCTATGTTATTCTACGTGGAGAATTACACCAAAATGTGTAGAGTCTCCCTCTGAGGAGTTTGAGAAGGTTAAGGGGTGGACTACAAAGCACGATACAAACACAAAATGTACGTATGATGGCAGGGCAATATGTCGTGTAGACGCTTCTGACCGTGAGGTCGTGGGATTGTCTTGTACATGTTAGAGGTCCGGCTAGTGCTATAGCCAGTGCCGGCCCATTTTAGGTCCCATTAGACTATTGGATCTCCTTATAAAAAGAAGACTATAACTATTGCCAAATACAAGCAGTTAGTCATTGATATCTCAATGGAGCTTTGAATATCCTTATACAAGAAAGGAATGACATCTCCTACTATCACATAATGTAAAGAAGGAATTGATATTTGTATATTACCATATCTGTGTGTCCTAAACAAATTTGTAGATGTATGGCACATAAAAATAACACTTCCTAACATAGAAGGGACTAAAAGTGGAGGAACTATAACTAGAACACTTTCCACCATATGCTTTAAGCGCTTCTCTAAAGAAGGAGGAGAATCATTATCTTTAAGCATGGGTTCAAGATCTTTTGTAGGAGGAGGAGGAATCATTGGAAGGTTTTTAAAAGATCATGGAATTTCCTTGGCACAGACAGAGTACATTAGAAAAGCATACAAGTTGGACACATAGGTGACATTAGTCACAATACCCCTAGTAAGCTTTATAAAATGTTAATCCATTTTTATATAAATGTACAAGCTCTAGTCAGTGTGACCACACCTTTAAGCACCATTTTAGAGACAGCGAACAACTCCTTGGACATGTAATTAGAGGGAGTCTTGGAAGGCATAAACTTGTAACGAAGAAATTGACACAAGAGCTTCCAAAATTGATCAAAGATCATTACTACCAAGGCACTTGAGGTGGTAAGAACTTTCTTAAGATTCACGATGATACGAGTTTGTTCCTACAACACCTTGACAATGTTCTCATTAGCTAAGAGTTGATTAGCTGTTGGAAAAACTTCTTCACGATAAGGAAGAGACAAAGCCTTTCCCAAGCCTCTAAGCGTCATTGTAATAGTGGCATTTTAGATAAAACTACCCCTCTTGCTATAATAGAATAGGAACATAATACATAAAGAGCAGGATCATCTAGAATTAGTAGTAATGAAAGAGCCACAAAGTTGGAAAGGGCGATTGTAATAATAAGGTCCAATTTTAACAATGGAGAATAGTCTCTACAGACCGGAGAAACAAATTGGACAGATTAAGGTGCCATGTAAATGATAGCAAAACTCACATCACACAAATAGAAAGAATGCCTACAAAATAGTGTAACAAAAATAGATAAGAGATCGAAAAAAGTATCAACTCGTACACAGGACCATTGACCATCCCAAACAAACCACATCATATATAAATTTATTACATGTGATTGAAAGCTTCATGATATGCAATATATATGCACCTTGATCCTTGTATCATCATGCAATAAAAAACAAAACACACATTGCATCCTTGACTACAATATTGTGACAAAAAAAATACTAAATAAAAACTAGACAAACCACAACACATGGATACCACTAAATCAACTGATCGTGTCAACAATTACGTTCGAGTAGACTATGGTACCCACACTCCCACATAGCGCGTTCATTAAATTAGATGATAGGTGTGCAGTGTGGATTGACTAAGATTTAATGTCAAGTGGATTCTAAGAATTATTAGAAATGGATGAAAATTTTTAAATTAGGTGATCAACCTTAGAAAAGAAAATTGCAGTTCCTTAATTACCCATTATAACATTTATTAAATTGATCAATGCATTAAGCGTAACCCATGACTGTGATCCTGATTTTATAGGGTCTCTAAACGCAAATTCATTCTTAAAAATTATTGTATGTGGAGCACCTTTTGGCCAAGCTATGCCTGAGTGACAATTGGTTCAAATTAGAGAGTGTATGTTTGACGCATGAAGCGAGTGCCATGTAAATGGTGGATTTATTTTATTTTATTTTAATGGTGTGTTGGACATGAATGCACGTGAAAAAAGTAATTAGCTTAGTTTATTTTAAGAATTGAATGTGATTTTTCGTACATGAAAAGAAACAGGTGTGTGTACACACCCTAATCTAAATGCGCACTTTAAAAACTAATGGCCACAATCATGAAGAAAATCAAAATACAATCCAGCTAGTTTGAAAGTAAACAACGTGAGGAAGAAGGAAAAAATACGGTATATATATTTCTTCATAATTTATTTTTGCATTTTTATGAATTTTTAAAAATTTTGTTTTTGATTTTTTGGGTTGTTTATTAGGTTAAACCAAAACAATTGAAGAATCAATCAATAACAAAAGGTTTTGAATTTTTTGTGGAACTTTGTGGATTTTTATAGATATTTTTCATTTATTTTGCTATTTTAATCATGTTTTCTAAATTTCATGGATTTTCAATGTAATTTACAAGTTTTAATTGGTTTTTTCAAAAAATTTAAAAAATAATCAAATTTTAACTTCTATTTTATGTTTCAAAATGGTAATAATTTATTTCTTTTTATTTTATATTTTTATATTTTTTATATTTATTTTTTTTAATTTTGGTTTGTCGTTGTTGTATTCTTTAAAGGTTTGGAGAAATTTAAAGTGGCATGAAGGAGTGTAAAAAGGTCCACTACACTACACTACATGGTACGCGAAAGTAGCTCAATGGTATGGACAAAACCCCATGCATGTCCTCACACATGAATAAGAATTAGAAAATTCCACACGCACATATGTAAAGTTTCGCACTCAACCCACAGTGGATAAAGGACACACATGAAATTATTTGCAATCCTATGGGTGAATAGCCCACAATCACGTAGAAAGGTGGAGCAAGCACGGGCTTGTGTGGGAACGAGAGTAGTGGGGTGGGCAGATTTATTTTGTGGGTTTTGTTGTTGTTTGGGTATCAATCTTTTGGTGTGTTTTCGATGATGAGTCCATGAGGGGTGGGACAAGGGTTAAGGAGGGGGTAACGAGGATGAGTCCACGTTGGGGGAGGAGTTTCTAGTGGAGAAGGTAATGGATGGCAGGGAGCATGGGGCATGGTGGGGACATGAAAATGCAAGAGCATAGGTGAGGATGGTGGCTGGGGTCTAAAATGTTGGACTATAAACCCTCCCTTTTAAAAAATAATTTAATTGAATTTTTAAAAAATGTTATCTTCCCCCCAATTGCTGCCGAACAAGTGGTGAGAGGAGAGAAGACAATGATGACACAAAGTGGAGGCGAGACAACGTCGAGAGGAAGAAAATGGCAGCGACGGAGAAGATGAAGTTGATGAAGACCACGTGGGTGAGTACCCCCTTGGGCATATCACCCTCACCCAGTCCCCGCCGCCATGTGATGATGAGTGGTGGGAGGGGGAGACACCCCCACTCTACCTCCATGTCATAGTCCCCCCCCCCCCCCCCCCCCTCCAAATCGAAAGGAGAGGGACACATTACCTCTTGCCACTGTTGTTGTCGTGAGAGGGAGAGAGAGCCCTTTTTCTACCATGGATTAGAGAGAGAGACGCCCCCTTGCTATTGGCCTGAGGCAAGAAGAAGAGAAGAGGAAGAAGAAGAAGAGGGAGAGAGGAGGAGAAGAAGAAGTGAAGAGGAAGAGTAAGAGAGAAGGAGAAGAAGAAGAAGAGAGAGGGAGAGGAAGAGAGAGAGAGAGAGGAGAAGAAGAAGAGAAGAATAAGAAGAAGAGGGAGAGGGAGAGAGAGAGAGAGAGGAGAAGAAGAGGAGAAGAATAAGAAGAAGAGGGAGAGAGAGAGAGGAGAAGAAGAGGAGGAGGAGAAGAGAAGAAGAAGAGAGAGAGGAGAAGAGAAGAAGAAGAAGAAGAGAGAGAGATAGGGAGAGGAAGAGAGAGGGAAAAGAAGAAGATGGAGCCTTTCCCCTCCGTAGAGGGTGACCACACGCATACCTTCTCTTCCATTGGCCACAGATCGATACCTCGTTTTTGCATCATTATCCCTCGATCGCAAGTTCATCTTGCTCCCGAACTGGCCCTCGCTAATTGAATACAAGACGCGGAAGTCTTGTGTAAGGCACGTCGAAAAGAGAAGAGATCAGGGATGGCACCCAAGTGGAAGTTGTCGCTCTGGATGGAAATCCCGCAACAAAAGCCTTGAGCGAGGACATCACTGCCCATCCAACTGTGGTACCAGTCGTAGGTGATGTATTTCTAGTTTGATAAATGCTTGCTTTGAGTCCCACATGAGATGCATTAGATCCGTATGAGGATAGGACATTAAGAAGGATACATTGCATCACAAGTATTCAACAGACTGAATTCCCCAAACATGCATATCATGAGAAGACCATTGTATTTAAATGCTATGCGATGAATTCATAAAAGACTCAAGCATTGTCAGCTTTGCATCCTCATGATACTAGGTGCAATTTTTGTCATTTCAAATGTATATGTCGTAATTCGCATGTCTGATAGATTGCATGGCAAGCAACTACTCTAGAAGAGAATCATTTTCGAAGCTCTAGACCTTGGCCAAACTCTCGCTAGTAGCTCATGCCGTTAGATTAGGAATCTTGAAATTATACTTAACTCGTACAAACAATGATCATAAGAATTAGAGGCTAAGTTGCCCTGGGATCCACCCGATAAACACTATGTTTATCAATCCAAATATGGGGATTGGGTTAGATACAGGCAACTTCGAGCCTCAAAGGCAAGTAGAGAGCTCAAGGGAAACCCGAGACAAAGAAAAGGCCGATGCTTTCGAACTCGCTGAAAATAGGGTTAGGTTATTGATCAATATAAGTGCTCGATAGAATTTACATTCTCACATAGTTGTATAAGACCTTGGCATGCATCTTAGCCAAAGTGTATAAGACCTTGGCATGTGTCTTAGCCAAAGTGTTAAGTAGATTTTGCATGGAATTGCTTAGACCCCAAGGGGGAGAGCGAGTATGCGATGGAAGGTTATCGCGGCTGTCCTGCAATGTTGGAAAAGATTATATTTGTTTTGTTGAATTGATCTAACATCATCTTAAAATGCTTTTGCATTAAACTGATTGTGGGATGTGATTCGGAGGATTATTAGTATTTGATGGTAAATGCATGGCAGGGGTCAGTGATGACAAGTTGCCATGGGGAAATAAAGGAATGTTTTTCTTGAGAAATGATATTAGGCTGATTGCCTTGATTGTGCTTGATCCTTAAATTGGGTTAATTAAGAAAGGATATTTTGCACGGGTGGATCATCTCCAAGGTCACACCGCATTTTAACTCGAGAGGGCACTGCTCGATTCACGAGCCGAAGGTCGAGTGGTGAAAAGGCCAACCACGGATATTGGGTCTCACTCCTAAGATGCTTGGGGTCAGTGGAGCTCTGGACACCCCTTGCCGAGTCCGGAACGGAGTTGTAGACTGTTGTGAGCCCAACGTCTAGGGCGCTGGAAGATCCTATTCTAGATACTCGATGGAATTTATGGTGCCATGTGATTTGGACCAAGTACCTCTGTTGGACAAAAGGGATACATAATTTTCCTATATGGGCAGGATACAAAGATTAATTGGAAAATAGGTTAAGGAACTTGTTTGTAAAAAGGACTGCTTGTTTTGTTTTCATGTCGATGCTGTAAATTATGCGAACGAACCATATTCTGTAAAATGCATAATTAAAGGAAGATGATTTTGAATATCACACATAAATGTGATAGGGCCTAATTAGAAAACTAAATTTGTCAAGGGAAGTGGGTGGTGGGCAGAACCCCAACGGGTCTGTCCTATAGCAGGTAGTCCCAGAGAACTGGGAGGCTTCCCACAAGATTTTACCGAGGTTTGACCTTTAGGAATTGTTAGGTTAGAATCCTAATTCATGCCATTTTAGGGGGCAAGAATGGGACTATGTCCTATGGGCAGAGAGGTTGAGTAACGCATTCCTCTTGTTTTCAATTCTCCTTGAACCAGGTGCGGCATGGGTCTACTTCGGATTGGGTATCTCTCCGTAAAGTAGGATGTCCAAAACCTGACGCTAGAATGCTGTTAGGAAACCTTGACAACTAGGAACCCAAATTTCAGGTTAATCCTAGTGGGTTCGGCCGTGAACGTTCTGTTGTGAGGTGCACTCGGGAAACCCTAGGTGACAACCCCCCTCGGAACATTCCATGGGAGTGTCGGGTGGCGACGCTTAGATTCATTTCTCGATGGACCGCTAAAACGTGCTTGGACAGCCAATAAGCGGGCACGTTACAAGGTAACACCAATTGTGGGACACCGAGCAGGGCTAGATCAGCGGGCACCACTAGCCTAGGTAGCAAGTGCGCAGGGCTAGAGGAGGAGGAATAGGAGAAGGAAGAGGAAGAGGAGGAGGAGGAGGAGAATGGGAAGGAAGGAGAAGAAGACGAGAAGGCAAAGAAGAAGGAGGGGAAGAACAAGAAGGAGAAAAGAAATGAGAAGGGGGATGGAGAGAAAAGTGGGAGAGAGAGAGAGGAGAGAGAAGAGGGAAATGGGGAGGGGTGAGAAGAGAGTTGGGAAGAGAGAGAGAGAGGGGGAGGTGACAGAAAAGAAGAAAGAAAAAAGAAAGAGGAGAGAATGAAGGGAGGGTGGTTATGAGAGGTGGGGAGTGGGTGTGTGTGTTTTTTTGTTTCTTTGTTTTTTTTTCATTCATGTTTTTTTGGATTATTTGGTATTTTTTGTGGTTTTTCCCCTATGTCGTGCATGTGCACGAGACGGGGTATAAAATTGTGTGAGGGTAAAAGAATTTTCATTGGTGGGAGTGGGATGCTACACAGGGGTACGAACAGGTTAATGTGACATGTTGGACATGACAACACATGTCAGAAAATGAAATATATGTAGTTACGTGGGCATGCAAAAGTGACACACCCAAAATTTAACCTAAAAAATAATTGCAAAAAATCTATTCATTTGAAGTGAAAAAAAAAGAAAAAATAGGCGAGGCAACATGAGAAAGAGACTAAACAGTGCAAGCAACGTGCCTGGTGCCAACAGGGGGGGTGACATGGAAAAAATATCGAAAAACACATATAGAAAATTTTTCATAGCTTAATAACAAAAAATTTATCTATCAAAAAAGAATGTAGCAAGAAGAAAATATGTGTGGTTTGACAAACCACACAGGGTGAGCAAGATAGAACACAACTCCGATGAGAAACAAGGGTGTTCACATGGAAAAATAGTAAAATACTGAAGAAAAAATACACGCAAACACTTAAAAACTAATATTGGCTAATCCATGCATCAAAGTGATAAGCTGTGAAAGGAAAATTTGTTTGAGGGAGGGGAAATTTTGGGGCAACAAGGTCAAATTGCAGTTAGCAAAAACGATGCATTAACATGGAAACACGTTTGATGCATGTAAAATCCTTAAAAATTTAATAAATTATAAATAATGGCTTGGAAAAAAGAATAGTAAAAGAAAAAAGTGTTCGATTTGAAGGGACGAATAGGGGTATAATGTCAGGTATCAGTTTTGGGATAATAGGGAATGTGTCCATGGATATACGTCGAAAGAGCATACAAGTGGTAAAAAATGAATAACATATGAGTTGTAAGTCAGAGCAAGGGACTGTAAAAGGAAAAATCATCCAATTCAAAGGAACAAAGAGGACTGTGATATTAAAGTGCAGTTCAATGAGGAATGGGTCTGTTCACATGGAAATACAAGAAAAGAGAAAAATGGTCAAATGGGAAAGGGAAGACCCTAGATATGGGGTAGAATAGGATGGGTGGGTGGGGAAGAACCCCATTAGGGCATAGAGAAGTCATTGCATCATTTAAAGTTTAAATAGCAGTGTTTTCATTTATGCAAAATCGACATGCAAGGACAGTCCCCACACTTAAAAGCTTAACACACCGGTTTTGCTAATCAACAGGGGCCTAGGACTTGACAACTAATGAAATCCTCATGTCTCTATACTTAAGACATGATATATACATGTAAAAACAAGAGGTAGGATTAAAGACACCTGGCCCATTATGTAGATGATTGATACCTGACTGATTTGCTAGGTGTCAAAGTCGACTGTAGGAGATGCCACAGCTCACAATAGCATTGCTTCAATCATGGCAGGGACCATACAACAACACCTAGGGAGGAAGCATGATTGATGAAGACATGTTCAGTGTCAATGATGAAGAGATAGCACTTAGCTCAATAACTACTCATGTTAGAATGATAGATCTGTCTCGCACCCTATAGCCACATCACTCGAAGACGAATGAAGGAAATCCATCGCTCACATATGATTTAGAATTAGACAAGATGAATAGCTTAGAGAGACTATGCTAATGTGCACAATTAATGGTGCATCACTCTGTCCCAACCATTAGGCATATGTGCAAGAAGTAATACCAAAGAGCCTTATAGTGCAGTGCACAAAATAGAGCTACATGTCTTGATGTGGTGATAAAGGTCTATCATCTTGTGTGCATAGGGAAATGTAAATGTACTTGATTGCGAGTATTGTCCCTCAATCCTGACCTCTCAATTGATTAAAGAAAATATTACTCATGATTAGTCTCCCCTCTATCTCATGCTCAGTTGATATATATAGGAGGGAAACCTAGTTCCTCACACCCATTGATGTAATCCTCATTGCCACTTGTGCAAAGGTATATATGCCTTGTGCACGATTGATTGCATAATAGTGCATCCCACCTGTGCGGGTATAGAGTATGAGAAGGAAGGCTAGGGAGCCTTACAGTGCTGCACACAGGAATCGATTGTGCTTTCTACATTGAGAGGCCCAGCCCATGCATGGAACACTCTATTCACGCATCTCACCTCTCATTTGAATTGAAGGAAAAAAGACTGGTCACTTAGTCCATGCTCTGTCTCAAGCTCTATTGATAGATACAAAGGGTAGCCCAAACTCATATCCACATCTTATTAGGATGAAAGCTCACATCACTTGCGATAATCATCGATGAAGATTAGCTTTGACTTGTGTCGATGATATCTGAAGAGGAGATGTACCCAAGGAGGTAATCGATATATCAGAAACTTGGTTTGGAAATAGGAGCTTTCGTCGACTAGAGGAGTCAGATGCTTTGCAAAGTGACATGAAAACCTACCAAGGGAGGTGGCTTTGGGACTACATCTTGAAGATTGCAATTGAGATTTCAATCATTCTAGACTATGGGGTGTTACCACATTTTCCACACAACCAGCTTTCTGTCAAGATTGTGGGAGAGAAGGAAGGAGTCTCACTTGTAGCTTTCTTGCTTGCACAATGGGGGAATACACACAAGGGTGGAGGCTGAAAACAGTTTTTCTCTTCTTAGTTGTGGAAGCCAAAAGAACTCAAGTACCAAGAAAATAGAAGAACCCTAGATGTCGGTCTCAAAACCAAACTCAACTAACTAAGGTGGCATACTAACTGAGCCACGAACTAGAGTAGATAAGGATAGCTATCATGTAGCTATTATTAAGGGGCGGTGTACCAACCGCATCTGCAACTGACAAGTCGGTGACATAAATACACAACGGTCACCCTGGCGTATCACGAGTGGAGCTCGATATCTCAACACTCCCCCTCGAGCTCAATCCCAATTCCTGCACACCGAGCAGGTCTCTGAACTTGCGCAGCTTCTCTGTGCCCAATGCCTTCGTAAATATGTCAGCTACCTGATCCTCTGTGCTGACATAAACTAGATCAATAAGACCTAGTAAAACCCTCTCCCACACATAGTGATAATGCACCTCAATGTGCTTTGTTCTAGCATGATAGACTGGGTTATTTGCCAAGTGTATACTACTCATGTTGTCACAATAAATGACAACTGGCCCATCTGTAGACTGATGCATATCATAAAGTAGCTTATGCAACCAAGCTACCTCACATGTAGCCATTGCTGCACCCCTGTACTCAGCCTCTGTGCTCGACAAGGCAACTGTAGGCTGTTTCTTGCTGCTCCAAGTGACTGCAGCACTCCCAAAAGAGAACACATATCCACTGGTAGATCGTCTATCAGAAATACTACCAGCCCAATCAGCATCAGTGTATCCATGCAACTGTATCTGAACCCCAGTCTCATAAAATAGTCCATACTGCAATGTGGACTTCACATACCTGAGTATGCGTCTAGCCGCATCCAAATGTGGTTTCCTTAGAGCCTGCATAAACTGACTTACCAATCCAACAGCATAGCTCAAATCTGGCCTGGTAATAGTCATATAAATCAAACTTCCTACTATGCGTCTGTACATAGTAGGGTCTTCTAGAAGCTCACCTGCATCTATGCTCAGCTTCACATTCTGCTCCAAAGGAACTGAAATAGGCTTACAGCCTGTCATCCCATATTTGGACAGCATGTCCAATCCATACTGCCTCTGCAAGAGCTGTATCCCACTTGGTGATCTAATCACCTCAATGCCCAAGAAATAACGCAGCTCTCCCAAATCCTTCATCTCAAACTTCTGCTTCAATAGCATTTTCACATGAAGGATATCTTCATCACTGTCACCTGTCATAATCAAATCATCAACATAAATGACAAGTAGCATAATACCTTTCTCTGTTTTCCTCACATAAAGTGAGAAATCTGCCTTGGAAATCTGAAAGCCAATAGTGACAAGATACTGTCCTATCTTGTCAGACCATGCTCTAGGTGCTTGCTTCAAGCCATACAAGGCTTTCTTCAACCTGCAAACAAACTCAGGATGAACATCATGCACATAACCTAGTGGCTGCTCCATATAGACCTCTTCTTGCAAATCACCATGCAAGAAGGCATTCTTTACATCCATCTGATGTAAAGACCATCCCTTTGATGCAGCCATAGCAATGACTGCTCTTACGGTTGCCATCCTTGCAACCGGACTGAATGTTTCTTCATAGTCAATGCCATATGTTTGTGCATACCCCTTGACTACTAATCTTGCCTTGTATCTGTTCACAGAACCATCTGCATTGTGCTTCACCTTATAAACCCACTTACAGCCAATTGCATTTTTACCTTTAGGCAAAGGTACCAATTCCCATGTAGCATTTGCTTCCAAGGCATCCATTTCTTCATCCATGACTTTCTCCCATTTTTCTTTTTCCATGGCTTGCTCAAAAGAAGTGGGTTCTGGTTCCTGTATCACTTTGACCATATATGCATAGTGAATGGCTGTAAATCCATCATATTTCAGTCTATCCACAGGATACCTAGCTCTCGTAGACCTGCGCAAAGTAGGTTCACTCCCAGGTGCTCTCAAAACATCCCTGGTCTTCCTTACTCCAGGTGTAACAATAGA
The DNA here is from genome assembly GCF_053477565.2 of Lygodium microphyllum. Classification (NCBI taxonomy): domain Eukaryota; kingdom Viridiplantae; phylum Streptophyta; class Polypodiopsida; order Schizaeales; family Lygodiaceae; genus Lygodium; species Lygodium microphyllum. The sequence continues at coordinate 454,944 of NW_028229531.1, read as the reverse complement.
AGGAATACTCAACTCATCATCAATGCTCTGCTCTGAGCCACTGGATTCACCATCCACATAAGAGTGACCTGCATTCACATCAAACATGGGCTGATCAACCTTCTCTTTTCCTTTTCGTGATACCTGCATACCACTATCTGCATTGCTTTGAGAAGATTCTCCTGATCTCAATCTGCCTGTCCATGGCGAAGAATGTGAACCACTGCTAGAGGACGCTCCAGGTCCACTAATATTTTGTGACTGCTGCTGTGAATTCTCTGCAGCATTACCATTTTGTGCATCTACATCATCAATCACATTTACTGGTTTATACCAGCTACTCATCTCATCAAAAACAACATCTCTGCTCACTGTAAACTTACGAGTAGAAGGGTTATAGCATCTATACCCTTTTTGCTGCAGAGAGTAACCAATAAACATGCACTTCTCAGCTTTTGGATCCAACTTGGATCTCAGCTCATCTGGCACATGTACATAGGCAATGCAACCAAAAATTTTCAAATGAGAAATATCTGGTTTCCTACCAGTATACCTCTCCTCTGGAGTCATTCCATGTATTGCTGCAGTGGGAGTCCTGTTCATTATGTAGACTGCTGTAGCAACTGCTTCAGCCCAATAAAAATCTGGCAAGTCTTTTTCATTGAGCATGGCACGAGATACCTCTCCAATATGCCTGTTTTTCCTTTCTGCAATTCCATTTTGTTGTGGGGTATAACTGCATGAATATTGCTGCTTTATGCCATGCTCCTGCAAGAACTTTGCAAACTCATTTGAGAGGTACTCTCCCCCTCCATCTGACCTTAGGCATTTTATCTGCAGGCCTGTTTCTTTTTCAACCATAGCTTTAAGAGTTTTGAAATGCCCAAAAACTTCACTTTTCTTTTTCATAAAATACACCCAAACTTTTCTGCTATAGTCATCAATAAAAGTGACAAAATAATGACAGCCTCCAAGCGATGCAGTTTTAGTAGTCCACACATCAGAGTGGATTAATTCCAATGGCTTCTTACTCTCTTGAACATGTCTAGGAAATGGTTTCCTTGCCTGTTTTCCAAACTGACAGGCTTCACATACCTTATGCATTTCTGCAACCTTGAATTTCGGCAAACCTGCAACAATATTTTGGGCCTGCATTGATTTAAGTCGTTGTACATTAACATGACCAATGCGTTTATGCCAGATATCAATATCTGCAACTACACCAGTCCCATGTGCAAACATTGCTGCACTCAATTCAGACATGTCTGCATCCAACGGAAACATTCTGCCCTTCTTCTTTCCTTTTTCTATCAAGCGACCTTTATTTTTAATATCCTCAACAAAGCATCCATGAGGATTAAATCTGACCTGCAAGCCCTGTTCAACCATTTGACCAACAGAAACCAGATTCTTGGTGATATTCGGAACATGAAATACATCGGATAGGTATTTCTTTTTCCCATCCTGCATAGACAAAGGAATTTTTCCAATCTGCACAATAGGATGTGCAGTATCATCACCAGTCTCCACAAATCTTGGTTTTTCCATTTTCCTTGCATCCTCCATCCATTCTACATGACCTGTCATGTGGTTTGATGCACCTGAGTCAACATACCATACATCATTGCTTTCTTCTGCACTTGTCACAGAATTGTTCATGTGCTGCACCATGAACAAGTGCTCATTTCTGTCATCACCCTGTCTACTAGAAGATGCATAATTTCCTTGTTGCAGTTTTCCATTCATGATGTCATTCTGCTTTTTATAGCAGTCTTTAGCCATATGACCCATTTTACCACAGTAATAGCATTCAACATTACTGTTTGCATTTTGGCCTCTTTGCCATCCACCACGACCTCTTTGGCTCCCCCTGCCTCTAGAGTTACCACGTCCTCCTCCATAGGACTGGTTTTCTTGAGTTTGTTGCATATTCTGATTTCTGCCACGGCCTCCTCTACCTCTGCCTCTACCTCTTCCAGCATTTGAGTAGAAGACAGCTTCTTTTGAAGTTCCTCCTGAAGAAGATGCACCACCATTTCTCTGCTCCTCAGAAATTAGAAGAGCAATCAACTCCTCAAAATCAGGAAATCTTTCACGAACTGAAATGGATGTCCGAAACTGTGCATAATCCTTTCCTAGACCATTCAAGGTCACAGAAACTAAATCATCATCTTCCACTGGCGACCCAATGGAAGCAAGTGCATCTGCAATCTTCTTCACCTTCATGTGGTAGTCGTTGATGCTCATATTTTCTCTTTGCACATTATGCAACTCTTGCTTGAGCTGCATTTTCCTGGCTTGAGTATTTGTGCTGTACATTTTTGACAAAGTATCCCATGCCTCCTTTGGCGTACTTGCATCCTGAATATGCACAATCATAGAGTCTGAAATACTGATAGACAGCCAGTACATAACTTTCCTGGCTCTCTCATGCCATGCTTTGAATGCCTGCATTTGCTGCTGATTGGGAACATCAGGAAGAACTGGTTCTTCTTCATTTCCTGCAACAAATTCCCAATATCCTTTTCCCATAAGGAAATTCGTCATTCTAAACTTCCATGCTTGGAAGTTGTTCTTGTCAAGCTTTTCAGTTACAATCTGTGAAAGAGAATCAGACGCCATTACAGAATACTGCAAAAAATTCTGTCACTGCAAAAAACACAGCTTCCCCCTCACAAGGGCAAATCTGCAAAACTGGCGAAAGTGGTATTTGACCACACAGTTACTTCCTAGTGATGATTTTGCATAAACAGGAACCAAGGATGATTCTGTAACTCCCAATGTCTCTTCGCACAAGCATACGATGCAATTTCTACAGTAACTTTTCACCGACCTGTAGAACAGTGGCTGAACAGCATAAAACTGAGCCTTTTCCTGAGTGCGTGCAGAAAACTTCCGCCTCCAAAACAAGCCCCGAAATGGCCTCAAATCAAAAAAACAGGATCGCCAAGAGCTAAAGCTCCTTCCCGCAGCATATACTGCCCTCTTGCTTCACCGTGAAGGGCGTCTCAACCTGAGACAATGCACTCCTGCAATTTCCGGCTGTGCTACCTGCAGAGATCTGCTCCCAAAACAGAAAATGAAAGCAACACTGCTCCTCTTACCAGAACACCACGAGCTTGGCTTGCTTTCTTGAGCTCCTTACCACGAACAAGGCTCTGATACCATGTCAAGATTGTGGGAGAGAAGGAAGGAGTCTCACTTGTAGCTTTCTTGCTTGCACAATGGGGGAATACACATAAGGGTGGAGGCTGAAAACAGTTTTTCTCTTCTTAGTTGTGGAAGCCAAAAGAACTCAAGTACCAAGAAAATAGAAGAACCCTAGATGTGGGTCTCAAAACCAAACTCAACTAACTAAGGTGGCATACTAATTGAGGCACGAACTAGAGTAGATAAGGATAACTATCATGTAGCTATTATTAAGGGGCGGTGTACCAACCGCATCTGCAACTGACAAGTCGGTGACATAAATACACAACGGTCACCCTGGCGTATCACGAGTGGAGCTCGATATCTCAACACTTTCCATCCAAGGGTGTTTGCTATCTTTTCTTATAGCGAGGCTTATTATATTGACATGGAATTTCTTCCTTTTCTCCCATAATAGTTTATTTGTTTTTTTCTTCTTCCTAGTCTTGAGGGTGTTTCCACCTTTTTTTGAAGAGTAGATTGGCATGGTAGGGATGAAGCCCTTTCCTCCCATAACTTGTAGCTTTTTCTTTCTTTTTTTATTTTTTGTTTTTTCTTTTGGTGGTTTTTTTTTTCAAGAACAAGAGTACCAGTGCTCAGAATCAACCCTACCACATCCGTTGGATTGTAAGGAAGGGGAACAGAACAAGGACAGGAGCTCAAATAAAGAGTACAAAAGAAATCATCCGCTTCATCGAGAGAATCCACATGATTATGACTATTAGAAGTAGTATGAGAAGAATTAAGAAGAGACTCCATAGGGGAATATGAGATATTTGCTATGATTGTCAAGATCCCCAGGAAGGAAATATTTCTTCAGTTAGGTGATAGCCATTGATTACGAAGGGATCATCAAAGGCATCTATATCTTGTATCTACACAGAGCCATTAGGGTTGACTACAAGTACCTTGTAAGGGCCCATCTAGTGCTATTGAAGATTTCTAGGAAACTTGCCAAAGCATAAATCATAGGCAAGGACGAGTTCACCTTCTTTGAATTTTTTTTGTCGAAACTATCATGGTAAGTTTTGCATCAAGCATGTATGGCTTCCATGCACTATAAGGCTATCCTTCCAGTCTCATCCAAACATTCTAAGAGTAGTAGATGGCACTGTAGGGACTCAATGCATTCTTTAATAGCCACTCTCAAAAGAGAAAAATTCCAACTCCACAAGAAAGATGGCTTCTATACCATAGACCAACTGGAAATGTGTCTATCCTATTGTGATCTTATGGGAGGTTTTGTATACCTAGAAGGCTTCTCTAAGAAGATGATCATCCCAATCACACTAATGTGCAGTGATTGTCCTTATCAAGATCAAACAAAGAATGCAATCGGTGACTTTGATTTGACCATTGAATCTAGGATAATATGGTGTGGACTTGCAAGGCAGATCTTGTAGATCTTTGTTAGCTCTTCCATGATCTTGTTTGGAAAGTGAGTAGATTTGTTACTAAGAAGCTCCAAAGGACTACCAAAGTAGGAGATAATGTTCTCATACCCGAATAAAGTCATGTTTTTACCATCATCTTACTTGAGAGCTTTAGCTTCATACCACTTCATCACATAATCTATACATACAAGAATGTATTTGTTTTACTTTTCTTTTGGCTAGTGGGTTGATTGGGTCCATGAAGTCAATGCTCCATTTCTTAAATGGCTTCAAGGGAATGATAGGTTATAATGGTATGGCACTCATTTTTGTGGGCTTTCCCATTCATTAACAGGCATCACAACACTTATAGTAATCATAGGCATCTTTGTGGAGGGTTGGCCATACTAGTATCCTGCAAGAGTAGAGCTTTCCTGGCTGTCATCTCTCCTACAAATCGTCCACCATATGGCTCATCATGGTATGCCTTCAGAATGATTCCAATCTCATCTCTTGCTATGCATCTGAGTAATAATTTTGTCTTTTATCTTTCTTGTAGGGGTTTGATTTAAACAGAAGCTTTTTCTTCTCTCTACTAGAGATACTAGGAGGATATTATTGTCAAGAATCGCGTGGTGGGGGAAGTTGCTCAAGATGCTGCGCCGAACACACACAGAATGCACAAGGAGAAGCTCACTCAAGAGACAAGAAGAGAGATGGAGGCCAAAACGTTTTCTTGTTGATTTTTTCTTCTTCTCCACACTCTTTACAATGTACACAAAGTATAGATAAGATACAACATAAAGGAAAGTGGCCTACTAAGTCAAACAATGCATAACCGACTAAACTAGTCTACTGGTGCTATAACTATGCCAGCTGTAAATAGGTATAACAACCTGAATATAATAAGTAATGAGTCAGTGGCCATGTGAGAGTCATAACGACCACTAACTTGCTAGTGTAGACGTGTGGACCCATCTAACCAGGCGGCCCACCATCAATGTCCACATATGTTGAGCTTGCCATCTCAACACTCCCCCTCAAGCTCAATTGCATCTCTGCAACTCCAAGTAAGCTTCGAAACTTTTGAAGCTTCTCTATACCCAATGCTTTCGTGAAGATGTCAGCTATCTGATCCTGTGTGCTGACATACACCAAGTCAATCTCACCTGCTAGTACCTTCTCTCTCACAAAGTGGTAGTGTACCTCAATATGTTTTGTCCTGGCATGGAACATAGGGTTCCTAGCCAACTGTATACTGCTCATGTTGTCACAATAAATGACAACTGGACCTTCCACCTGCACATCCAAATCAGCCAATAACTTTTGCAGCCATACTACCTCACATGCTGCAACAGCAGCACCTCTATACTCAGCCTCTGTACTCGACAAAGCAACTATAGATTGCTTTTTGCTGCTCCAAGCAACTGCTGCACTACCAAGAGAGAACATGTATCCGCTGATAGATCTTCTATCAGACATACTACTAGCCCAATCTGCATCTGTGTATCCAAACGCCTGTACATCTGTACCTGCCTCATAGAAAAGTCCATAATGTAATGTGGACTTCACATATCTCAATATGCGTCTGACTGCATCCAAGTGTGGCTTTCTAGGTACTTGCATAAACTGACTCACAAGACCAACAGCGTAGCTCAAGTCTGGCCTTGTAATGGTCATGTAGATCAAACTCCCCACTATCCTCCTGAACATAGTAGGGTCTTCTATCTCATCCCCAACATCAGCACTCAACTTTACATTCTGCTCCAACGGAACTAAAAGTGGTTTGCATGCTGTCATACCATACTTGGACAACATATCCAAGCCATACTGTCTTTGGGACAGCCATATACCATCATCACATCTGATCATCTCAATGCCAAGGAAGTACGTTAGCTCACCTAAATCCTTCATCTCAAACTTCTTCTTCAAAAAGTCCTTGACTTCTGCAATCTCACTATCACTATCACCTGTAATAATCAAGTCATCCACATAGATGACTATGATGACCAAACCTGCATCTCCCTTTCTCACATAAAGTGAGTGATCAGCATCAGAAACATAAAAACCAATATTGACAAGATACTCTCTAATCTTGTAAGACCATGCTTTAGGTGCTTGCTTGAGCCCGTAGAGTGCCTTCTTCAACCTGCACACATACGTGGGATGCTCTAAATCTTCATAACCTGCTGGCTGATCTATATACACTTCTTCCTGCAAATCACCATGCAAGAAGGCATTCTTCACATCCATTTGCTGCAACCTCCAACCTTTGGCTGCTGCCAAAGCAATCACACATCTGATAGTTGTCATCCTAGCAATTGGACTAAAGGTTTCATCATAATCTATGCCATATGTCTGGGCATAGCCTTTTGCAACCAGCCTAGCTTTGTACCTACTAATAGAACCATCTGCATTGTGCTTAATCTTGTAAACCCACTTACATCCAATAGCTTTCTTGCCCTTCGGCAATGATACTAGATCCCAAGTCTTATTGGCCTCTAATGCAGCCATCTCCTCATCCATTGCTGCATCCCAATGAGTATGACCAACAGCATCCTCAAAATAAGTGGGCTCAACATCCTCAACTAGTTTCACCATATAAGTATAATGGTGAGCTGCATAACCTTCAAAACCAAATCTTTTAATAGGGTATCTCACCCTGCTAGACCTGCGTACCACTGGATCACTCAATGGAGTCTTTGCATTAACGCGTGCTCTCTGCACACATGGAGTCCTCACTGAAGGAATGCCAAGGTCATCATCCAAGCTCTCTGAGCCACTGGAGTCTCCATCAAGAACTGCATCAATGCCTTCTGGCACTTTTTACTTTCCTTTGTCTTTATCTGTAGTGCTACTAGATGCACCTGAAGATGTAGAGGTACTCCTTAGTCTCCCAGACCAAGGACTACCAGGTGATGTCTCTGGTCCACTAAGAGTCCGTGATTCTTGCTTTTTAGCCTGCACATGAGTGTCATGATCATCATCATCATCCAATGCATCACCACTAGATGCATACCAACTGCTCATTTCATCAAAGATGACATCCCTGCTCACTCTGAACTTACATGTGATAGGGTTGTAATAGCGATACCCTTTCTGCTCTAAAGAGTATCCAATAAAGACACACTTTTCAGCCTTTGGATCCAGTTTCTTCCACAACTCATCTGGCACATGAACATACGCAATGCAACCAAACACTTTCAAGTGTGAGACATCAGGCTTCTTACCTGTAAAACATTCTTCGGGTTCATACCATGAACTGCAGTTGTGGGGGTTCTGTTTATAATATAAACAGCAGTATGAACAGCCTCAGACAAAAAATGCTTAGGCATATTCTTTTCAGCCATCAAGGCACGTGCAACTTCTGCAATATGCATGTTTTTCCTTTCTGCAACCCCATTTTGCTGTGGGGTATATCTGCATGTAAACTGTCTCTTTATCCCATGAGATCTCAGAAAATCACTGAACTCATTTGAAAGGTACTCTCCCCCTCCATCTGACCTCAAGCACTTTACTTTCAAGCCTGTTTCTCTTTCAACTGCAGCCTTGAAGGTTCTAAAGTGCTCAAACACTTCACTCTTTTCCTTCATAAAATATACCCACAGCTTTCTAGAACAATCATCAATGAATGTGACAAAGTATGAACTGCCTCCAAGAGATACATTTTGTGTAGGCCCCCAAATGTCCGTATGCACAACGTCAAGGATATTTTTGCTTACATCTCTGTCATGTGAAAAGGGTTGTCTTGCCTGCTTACCAAACTGACATGCTTCGCATACCTTATGAAATTCTGCAACTTTAAATGTAGGCAAACCTGTAACCAACCCTTTGGACTGTATTAATTTCAGCCTTTGTACATTTGCATGTCCAATGTGTTTGTGCTAAATTTCAATATCTGCAACACCTTTTCCTTTAGCATATATAGCAGCATTCATAGTAGGAATTCCAGCATCCAGAGTAAACATACGTCCAACTCTACTTCCCTTTGCTACCAACTTGCACTTGTCATTGAAGTCTTCTACAAAGTAGCCCTTTGCATTAAATCTGACTTGCAGTCCTTGCTCTACCATTTGACCGACTGACAGCAAGTTCTTTATAATAGATGGCACATGTAATACATCTGAAAGACTCTTTGTCTTACCATCATGCAAGGACAAGGGAACTTTTCCAATGTGTGAAATTGGGTGGCATGAGTCATTACCCGTCTGCACATAACCTGCATTCTGCAAATTTTGCATCTCTCCAAACCATTCTGCATGGCTGGTCATATGATTGGATGCACCCGAATCAACATACCAAACATCATCATGTGCTCCCTTTCCTGTAACAGCATTCAGCATATGCTGCATAACAAACAGACGTTCATTTTTGTCTTCATTCTGTCGTGAAGACGATGCATAGTTTCCTTGCTGCAACTTACCACTACGGATATCATCTTTCTTAGCATAACATTGGGCTGCAATATGACCTGTTTTGCCACAGTAGTGGCACACAATATCAGAGTTGTTAGAACCTCTGTTCTGTCATCCACCTCTACCTCTAAAGCTCCCCCTGCCTCTAAAGTTACCATGACCTCTTGAAACCTGCATATCGCCAAATTGTTGATTCAATCTATTTTGCTGGTTGTCACTATCACATCTTGTACCACGGCCTCTTGAAGAGAACCTGCCACGTCTCCTTGAACTGGAGTAGAAAGCTTGGACCTGTTCACCGCTTCTTTCAGATGTCTCACTCTGCATGTTGATCTCTTCAGTAATAATAAGGGAGACCAACTCATCGAAATCTGGAAATGGCTTTCTGACATATACGGAAGTTACAAAAGACTTCCAAGCCTTTTCATTGTTAAGTCCACCCAAGGTAGATGACACCAAATCATCATCATCGGGCATTGCATCAATTGCTGCCAAGGCATCTGCAATGCTCATTACCTTCAATGCATACTCATTGATAGACATCTTCCCTTTCTTCAATGTATTCAACTCTTGCTTGAGTTGAATCTTTCGTGCCTTTGTATTTACAGAAAACATACTTTCAAGTATGGTCCAAGCTGCATATGCATTCTCTGCATTTCTAATGTGTCCCAATATATTATTATCAATTACTGCAGACAACCAATACATGACCTTCTTGTCTTTTGCATTCCATTCCTTTCATGCCTTTGTCTCTTCTGCAGTTGGAGGATCACTCATCTCCGGCTCCTTTTCTTCACCTGAAACGAACTCATAGAGGCCTTTTCCAATAAGGAAGTTTGTAACACGGAACTTCCATGAAGGGTAGTTGTTCTTGTCGAGCTTCTTAATGATGGGGCTTCCACTATTCTCTGCCATTATCACAAGAATAATACCAAACAGCAAGAAAATCTTCTGTAACCCTCGACCTGTAGTGCACAGCAATACACCAGACAACCTTTTTTACTGTCTGCTCAACAATACATGCAATCTGCAACCTGTTTATAGATAAACCTTGTGTCTACTCACTGGTAAACACCTTTGAACTTACAGATCTGAAATCTGTAACCTGCGCACCCACGTTCAGTCAATACAGTCGAAGTCACAGTGTACCCTGAAACTGCTGTCCGCAACCTTGCGGCTCTAAAACAGGCCCTGAAACGGCCTCAGATGCCCAAAATAACTGTGGATAGTCCTAAAGGGTGGATTCACAGAATACACAGCGCTCTTTGCGCATACCAAATCTCACTGCAATCTGAGATTTTTGCTCTGCCCTGCTTCAGGTGTCTCCACAGGTACTATCCAAGAGAAAGAGTGGAAGGATGGGAGAGCTTCTTACACGTGGCTTGCTTGCTCGAACCTTGCTTCTTCTCCTTTGCTTCAACCTTCGAAATCAGCCTCTCTCAGTGGTGCGGCTCTGATACCATATCAAGAATCGCGTGGTGGGGGGAGTTGCTCAAGATGCTGCGCCGAACACACACAGAATGCACAAGGAGAAGCTCACTCAAGAGACAAGAAGAGAGATGGAGGCCAAAACGTTTTCTTGCTGATTTTTTCTTCTTCTCTACACTCTTTACAATGTACACAAAGTATAGATAAGATACAACATAAAGAAAAGTGGCCTACTAAGTCAAACAATGTATAACCGACTAAACTAGTCTAATGGCGCTATAACTATGCCAGCTGTAAATATGTGTAACAACCTGAATATAATAAGTAATGAGTCAGTGGCCATGTGAGAGTCATAACGACCACCAACTTACTAGTGTAGACGTGTGGACCCATCTAACCAGGTGGTCCACCATCAATGTCCACATGTGTTGAGCTTGCCATCTCAACAATTATTGTATGGCCAATAGGTTGGCAATATTTGCATACCATGGAGTCAACCAAAAATAGAGTTACATCAAGAAGGTTTGGATCATCTTGCTTCCCTTTGTCACTTTGAGGGGTTCGTGATAGATGATCAACCAGGACATGGAAATGATCAAGTTTAGTGACCACTACAAAATAAAACTCTTGGAATAGAAAAAACCCATCTCTTCATTTTTTCTTTAACATTTGCATTTTTCATCGGGAAGTATAAAGCCTCATGATCCACATAAAACTTGAAATGTGTTGATAGAAGATAATGCTAAAACTTCTCTAAGGCAAACACCATTACCAAGTGCTCAAGCTCTATCATCCTATAGTTCCTCTTTCTATCAATGACTTTTCAACTTGCATAATAAATTGATTGGTCTAGCTTTGAGGAGCCTTTTTTGATAGAAAATTGCACCTAGCCCTTCAACTATACATCAGTGTGTGCACATGGAATTCCTTTGTAGGAGACTACAAGATAGGTGTTATGATGATGCATTATTTTAGGGCATAAAAAGCTTCTTCATAGTCATCTATTCAAATGAACTCTATATCTTTTCTTAGGAACTTGTATAGGCGGGCTACCTTAGTTGCAAAAAGTGTGTGATGAACTTTCTGTGGTAGCCCACATGGCCAAGAAATCCTCTCAATTGCTTTAGATGTTTAATGCAGCTAGGGCTACAATCTTTTTAATATTGGCAAGATATGTAACTATAGCTTGTGCATAGAGAATGTGGCCCAATAGAACTCTTTAAGAAACCCAAATATACATTTGTCAAGATTGAGGGAGATTCCATACTCTCCACATCGATCAAAGCACTGCTCTAGGTATCCCCAATGCTTATTGATCAAACTGAAGACACAAAAATCATCTAAATATACCTTAATGAAATCATACAAGTGATTTTGAAATGCAACCATCATGTTACACTAAAAGGTAGTGAGGGTGTTACAAAGCCCAAATGGCATCACCCTGTAAGTATAGGTCCCCCATCCTATGGTAAAGGTTGTTTTGGATTGGTCTTCTTCTACAATCTACACCTAATCGTATCCATTAAAACCATCTAGCAAGGAATAGAGCTCATGACTTGCCACTATGTCTAACAATTGTTCGGTGAAGGGGATCGAAAAATGATATTTATTTGTTTTGAAATTTAGCTTTTGGAAGTCCACACATATACCCCCAACTTTCCATTCTTCTTAGGTACAACCATGAGGGATGAAAACCATTCACAGTTGGCCAATTGGTAGATAAATTGAGATTCTAAGAGCTTCATCAACTTAGTCTTAACTAAGCTGAATAATTGGGGTTCATGCATCTCTAACATTGCCATATTGGCTTAGCATCAGGATTTAGATCGATGTGATGTTGACATATAGTAGGATCAATCCCCTTTAATTCTTTCTAAGACCAAGCAAAAAAATCCAAATTCTCCTCTAGTAGGTTATGAGTTTCAAAAGCTCCTCTTCTGGAAGGCTATTGTCCACTTTGAGATGCCTTTTCGTACCATCTACATAATAAAAGTCAACTACTTTTCCCCTTCTACCTCTCTGATGAATGTGCCTTGTAGTACTTCTAGATACAAGTCAAACTCCTTCAAGGGAGTAACTTCTTCCTTTGATGCTTCACTAGAGTCATGTTTCTCTACTTTTAGCTGCAACTTTGTAGTAGATACTTCTAGATATTGAAATGGTATGGGGGATATCTCTAATGGGAATTGTGGAATGTTAGATATGATCAATGCCCCACCCTCATTAGGTGCCACGAATGATCCATGGTGCTCAAAGTTGTAAGGCCCCCATTATGAGGAGAAGCCAAATGTGAGCCCAGACATTGGTTGAGTCTTGACTTGTATATTAGATGAGGTCTATGTGACCGGATGGCAAAAAGGTGATCGTTGTGGGTCTAATCTTTGGGTTAGACGAAGTGATTAAGCTGGTAGCAACTTGAGGCGCATTGCATCGAGTTGTGGGGTAAGGGAGTTAAAAGCCGCCCCTATTTTGGTCGACTAGTGGAGGCTCATATGGTAGGTCGGTCAGGCCAACCTAACGGCCTTCGCAAGCTATAAAAGCTAAACCCCTTCACAGCCATCTATCATTCATCTTTCACCCAGTCAAAGTTGTTGTTTCAGCTAGCCTTAAGCTCTTCACCTATCTTCTATCTAGATCGCCATCTAAACTTCACACAGTGGAAGCACACGGGTGAACATAGCCATCTTGTATCAGTTATTTGGAGCTAAAGAATTTACCGATTCTCCTCTTATCTGTTGTGTACTCTCTATCTCTTTCTCAGATTCTGTTCGCTGCGCCCTGTAATTTTTTACATGGTATCAGAGCCCAGGGGGTTCTAGAAATCGGAGAGTGTGCGAGAGGCAAAGGCTTCAACAGCAAAGAGAAACTATGTTGACTTCTAGAAGCGGTTCTGGCACATCAGGAAGCGGTGCAGGAGGTGGTGGTGCTGTACCGGCTCAAACACTGAGGATTCGTTCACCAACCTTCAGCGAAGGCAAGTTAGATGGTACAAACTACACCTTGTGGAAGTTCAAAATTACAATTATCCTTGATTCTTATGAGCTTCTAGAGACTGTACTGGGAACTGACATAGAACCACAGCCTACTCCCGACCCATCAAATTCTAGTGTGATGATTCCTCCGAATGCAGATCTTCTATGAGCTTGGAAACGAAGGAATGTAGATACATTGTGTGCCTTAGTTACAAGCTGTTCTGACAGTGTTCTGACTTTGACTCAGCATACAACCAAAGCGTCAGAGGCTTAGAATGTACTAAGGAGTCAGTATGAAACATGAAACCAAACAAGGATTCAAAACTTGGAGAATCAACTAGCAGCGGAGAAGTTTGCTGAAGGAGAGACGGTTGAAGCATTTATCACTCGGATTAAGAATTTGCGCGACCAAATGGCTAGCGCTAGGATACAAAAGACTAGCAAAGAGCTAGCTCGGAGATGTCTTCGGATTTGTCCACAAAATTTTGATGGACTAGTAATTGCCCTTAATACTCAGGTGAGACCTCAAGCTTTGACTTTTGCAGAGTTTTGTGCATTATTGATGGAGGAGGAGTTGAGACTGAAAGCCCGAGAAGGAAGCAACAATGGAGATGATGCATTCTCTGCCAATGCAAAAGGCAAAGGTGGTTCCTCCTCCAAAAATGATGGTGACAAAAAGAAGAAGGGTGTCAAGAAGAAGTTTCAAGGAGAGTGCTTCTACTGCAAGAAGAAATGACATGCAATTGCAGATTGTTGTGTCAAGAAGGCAGATGAAAAGAATGGTACCCTTAAAAGTAAAGGGAAAGAGATAGTCAATACGGCTGTTGGAATTATTCATGGCGACCATTGAGGAAGTGTGCTCCTCGGCACAAGAAGAATCTACCATTGACTCATGGGTGTTGGATAGTGGGGCCTCCCATCACATGACCAACAAGAAAGGTCTATACAGTTCTATGCAGCCTCTACAAGAATCCATCACTGTGACAGTTGGAAATGATGGTAAATGCCCTACTACGAGCACAGGTGCTATTTCTTTTGTTGTTGCAAATGGTAAAGTAAAAAAGATTTCAAATGTGTTGTATGTTCTCGAAATTAGGAGAAATTTGTTATCAATTGTTGCCATAACTGATCTTGGTCATGAAGTGAGGTTCAAGAAGACAGGTGCAGAAATTCTTGATAGTGCTGGTACAATTGTTGGCAAAGGAGAAAGAAGGAACAACCTGTATGAGCTAAGTGCTCTTACAGCCACCGCTGGAGTGGGCACAAGTAAGCTTTGGCATGAAAGGTTTGGACACATCGGATTTGCAGTGTTGAAGGAGATACAAAAGCAAGGTATGGTTGCTCACCTACCTACAATAACTGAATTGAAGGAACCATGTGAAGCTTGTATGATGGGCAAGCAACAAAGAAAGGCATTTCCACAACAAGAAAGCAAGAATAGAGCACAGGTTCCTCTAGAGTTGGTGCATGCTGACTTGTGTGGTAAGATGCCCACACAGGCCTTGGGGGGATCTTCTTATTTTATGTTGATTGTCGACGACTACAATAGGAAGATGTGGGTGTACTTCCTTCGTGATAAGGCTCAAGATTTTGGTAAGTTTAAAGAATGGCTAAAACTTGTTGAGAATGAAACAGGGAAAAGTGTGAAGAAATTTAGAACAGATGGTGGTGGTGAGTTCAACTCAAAGGAGTTTGAAGACTTTTGCAAGAGCAAACGGATCAAGCATCAATTGACAACATCTCACACACCTCAGCAAAACGGTGTTGTGGAATGCAGGAATCGCATCATTGTGGAGATGGCAAGATGCATGCTAAAGGGCAAGGGATCGCCTAACCATTTTTGGGCTGAAGTTGTTAATACTACAGTCTACATTCTAAATCGGAGCTACACAAAGGCTCTCAAGGGAAAAACACCTCATGAGGCTTACACTGGTAAGAAACCATCTGTCTCACATTTCAAAATTTTTGGATGTAAATGTTATGCACATGTTCCAGATGAGAAGAGAAACAAGTTAAAACCAAAAAGCAGAAAATGTATCTTCTTGGGTTATAGTGATGAGCAGAATGCTTACAAATTATATGACCAAGAGGCAAAGAAGATCATTGCGAGCCATGATGTGGTGTTCAAGGAGAAGCTGCATACAGTGGAGGAGGAGAAGGCAAGTTCTTCCACTTTATCATCAAGCGAAGAAGTAGTCCACTATGAACCTGTCCCGAGAGCTGTCCCTATCGTTAAGGAGGCGGAAGCATCATCATGCTCTGGGGGCTTGTTTCAGCCCATACAATGCCTTCTTCAGCTTACACACTTTGTTCTCAGAATGGGGGGCCTCAAACCCT
Organism: Lygodium microphyllum; assembly: GCF_053477565.2. Classification (NCBI taxonomy): domain Eukaryota; kingdom Viridiplantae; phylum Streptophyta; class Polypodiopsida; order Schizaeales; family Lygodiaceae; genus Lygodium; species Lygodium microphyllum. The sequence goes on along the minus strand of NW_028229531.1, from coordinate 439,251 downwards.
GGTGGCTGAGCCACGTACACCTCCTCCTTGAGGTCACCATTTAAGAACGCTGACTTAATATCCATTTGGTACACTGGCCACTTCTTGTGCACTGAGCCACGTACACCATTTAAGAACGTTGACTTAACATCCATTTGGTACACTGGCCACTTCTTGGTGGTTGAGCCACGTACACCTCCTCCTTGAGGTCACCATTTAAGAATGCTGACTTAACATCCATTTGGTACACTGGCCACTTCTTGTGGGCAGCCACTACAAGCACTGTGTGAATAGTGGTCATTCTGGCAGTTGGGGCAAATGACTCTTGAAAATCAAACCCTTCAACTTGTGAAAATCCTTGGGCGACCAGTCTAGCTTTGTACTTTTCTAAGGTACCATCAGCCTTGTACTTTACCTTCTAGATCCACTTGGTGCCAATAACCTTCCGCTTTGCTGGTCGATCCACTAGCTTCCAAGTGTCATTCTTCATTATGCTATCATACTCCACTTGCATAGTAGCCTTCCATGATGGATCTGCAAGTGCTTCTTCTAAGTCAATTGGCTCCTTTACTTCTCTCATAATCTTAGCCATCACGGCCATATTGACTATGTGAGTAGAAGCCCTCCTTTGCTCCTCTATTCTTTGAGACCTCCTTGGTCCGTCTACCTTCTCCTCAACAGATGCAGGCATAGGATTATTGTGGTCATAGAGCTGCTTCACCCAGTGTGGCAATTGCTTTTCCGATGGGGTAATGTCAGGTTGGTGAACTTTTTCCTCATAATCTGAAGATGATGGATGGTAAAAAGTCTGTAGTGGTTATCCTATATGTGGAAGACCTTCTTATTACAGGTGACTATGAAGATATGATCAACCAAACTCGAAAGGCTTTGAGTTCTGAGTTTGAAATGGCATACTTGGGCTTGCTGTACTATTGTTTGGGGATTGAAGCCTGGCAAGAGCCAAGAAATATCTTCATCTCTCAAAAGAAGTATATATGGGAGATCTTGAAGGCATTTGGCATGACCGAGTGCAAGGAGATAGCTACACCTATGGAGGTGAATGCAAAGTTATCCGTCGAGGATACATCAACACTAGCAGACATTGGGAGGTATAGGAGGTTGGTCGGTAGTCTGATCTACTTGTGTAACACCAGACCAGATATCAGTTTTGTTGTTGGTGTTTTGAGCAAGTTCTCAAACAAACCTCATGAGAGTCATTGGAAGGCTGGGATATGGGTGCTCAGATACTTGAAGGAAACTCTTGACTATGGTATCACATACAGTTTCAAAACTTCTCTTGTGGGGAACTATGACTCAGATTGGGTAGGAGACAGTGATTCCAGGAAGTCAGTTTCTAGTTATTGTTTCTCTTTGGGTTCAGGAATTTTCTCTTGGATTAGTAAGAAGCAGCCAATAGTGGCATTGTCTTCTACCGAAGAAGAGTACAAGGCAGCTTGTTTTGCTGCATGTGAAGCAGTATGGTTGAGAAGGATTCTATGGCATATGGGAGTGCAGAATGAAGAACCAACTGTGCTGAGATGTGACAATCAGAGTTGCATCGCCATTGCCAAAAATCCAGTGTTTCATACACGCACCAAACATATAGAGATCCAGTATCATTATGTGCATGATTTGATGGAGGATGGGATAGTGGAATTGTGGTCTATTGTTCAACAGAGGAGAATGGAGCATATATCTTCACCAAAGCACTTACGAAGAATCTGCTTTAAGTTCATCTTCACAAACTCGGCATTGGGTCGAGGAGATAGTTCACCTATGGGTGGACATTCAGGGGGGGTGTTAGATATGATCAATGCCCCACCCTCATTAGGTGCCACCAATGATCCATGGTGCTCAAAGTTGTAAGGTCCCCATTATGAGGAGAAGCCAAATGTGAGCTCTGACATTGGTTGAGTCCTAACTTGTATATCAGATGAGGTCTATGTGATCGGATGGCAAAAAGGTGACCGTTGTGGGTCTAATCTTTGGGTTAGACAGAGTGGTTAAGCTGGTAGCAACTCGAGGCACATTGCATCGAGTTGTGGGCCCGATGGTAAAGGGAATATTCCCTGGCCGACTAGTGGAGGCTCATATGGTAAGTCGGTTAGGCCGATCTAATGAAATTCGCGGGCTATAAAAGCTAAATCCCTTCATAGCTATCTATCATTCATCTTTCACCCAGTCAGAGTTGTTGTTCCAGCTAGCCTTAAGCTCTTCACCTATCTTCTGTCCAGATCGCCATCTAAGCTTCACACAGTGGAAGCGTACGGGTGGACAGAGCCATCTTTGTATCAGTTGTTTGGAGCTAAAGAATTTACTGATTCTCCTCTTATCTGTTGTGTACTCTCTATCTCTTTCTCAGATTCTGCTCGCTGCATTGTGTAATTTTTTACATGGAATACTCACTTCTTGACTTGAATATTCATCTTCTGAGGATGCGTTTAAGAATGTAATGTGATAGGAACCTTCTAAGGTTCTCGGATTCTATGGGGTTAGTATTCTTTGTCTCTTCCACTTTGTGTATATTCTCGATATACATTGTGGGCCATCAAGCCCGAAAGGGACCACAGTCATTCCATCCAAGAGTAAGGAATCTTCATCCTTAGAAGCCTTGGTTATGTCCTCATGGACATACTCTTCGAATGGAAGGGATTCTTACTCTTCCTTGCTTTCATTAACTTCATCTTCAGATTCATTATTTTCCTCCACAGGCTCTATCTTTGCTTCTTTTGTAGAGGCTCTGTAAGAGAAGAACACGCTCTCTATTTTTGCTTTTGCTTCTATCTCTGATTCTATTGTGGACATGTAATAGGGAGAGCAATACATCCATGTCTCTATCTCATTATAGTCATTCCTGGCTCCGACAATAGGTATTCACCCATTGACAATGACGTGCCATCTTTCGAGAGATGACTTTCAATGCCCACTATTAGGGACTGTGCTTCAAGTTTCTTTGAAAAATTTTTATTGATAGCATCTTCTTCAGTTGATATTCCATCTGCTCCTTTGTTGGAAGAGTCAAATGAGACTTTTATGGAGGTGGATCCATTTTCTTTTTGCAAACCATAGAGATTCTACACCACTTTGTTGTATCCTCTACCTAGGATTAGGATTCCTTTAAACCAATCCATCGCTTCAAATAGCCATGGTCTTCCTAGCAATGGAGGGTAAGATGTTCCATAAGAGTTGGGGTTTACCACTAGGTATATCATCCAGTAGTGTCTTCTGGCAACAATGGTCTTGATGTAAGGAAGGATGCCTAAAGGCTTGATTTTACTCTGATCAGCGAGTCTCATGAGCCATTAATTAGGTTGCATGCCTTGCAAGCCTAGATCTTTCATTGTTACATCAGTCATGATTTTTAGTAAAGATTATCCATCTATCAATGCACTTGTAATAAAATAGCCTTCTATCTAGACGCCAGTCTCTAGAGTGCCTAGATCATTTGCCACGTCTACTTCTTTCATAGGCTCTGGGACTTAATGTTTTTTGTAATAGTTGCAAGGTTGGCAATCCTAAGACCATGTCTTTTCATGAGAATGCTTTTGAATCTCTTTCTGCAACTAGGCAAGAGCATCAATGGCTTTCAAAATGTCAAATTAGGGCGGAAGGTATCCAAATTCTTTACCAAATCATACTCTTTAATGGGATCCATGAGCTTCTCTAAATGGCTAGGGAATGGGGTGATATTTACTTTCATTTTTCCTCTTTCTTAAAGCAAGAAATACATCACCACTTTGTCTATTATTAGAGGTACGTCCATCTCTTCTATCTCCTAGACCTTTGGTTTTGCATCCTAGACTACCTATGTATCCTTTTGTGGCATTGGACTATTCTACAATGTATTATATTGTATTGCACTTCTCTATGGCTCTATTGGGAGTTTGAACTTGACAGCTTTTGTAGGTGGAACATTCTCTTTTTGAATTGTTGGTTTTATTTTTTGGGCACACATAACTACAACTACTTCCAATTCTACTAGATTGGAGGCAAGCTTCTAATTCTTATGTTGGTTTTCTATGCCATTAGCCGTGTGACAAGGGCTAGGATCGGACAACCTTTAGCAGTATGGCTGTCTCCTTTGCATCAGCTATAGAGGGGCTTCTAATCCATGGATCTTTAAGGGTTTGGGCAATGTAGAAAGATGTGACCCTTTTCTCTACATCTATATCATTCCACTTCTGATCCTTGTTCACCATTAAGTTGTCTTCCTTTGTAACTTTGGGCAAGGAACCTCCTTGGGCCAAAATGAAGACCAAAATCTCTGGGCTTTGGGATGATAACTTGGGTTGTCATCTTACATTCTAGCATATTGAACCTTGCTTCCTCATCTCTCTTCCTTCTATCATGCATCTTCTTTAGAGAGTAGATGTCCTCTATATGGTTCTTTCTTAGGCAATAAGAACAAAAGGCTCCATGGATAATTGTCCTTTGGGTACATTTAGTGGCTAAATGTCTCGCTTGATGGAACTTTCCACACCAAGTATTTGGTAGCATCACATCTCTTCCTACTGTTGCAGTATTGGATATGCTAGTAGTATTTACTTTTAGTGTAGGCAATTATTCTATGATCACATCCATCAACTCTTTCTTGATGTTTGCAACTAAGTTGGATAGGTAATCCTTCAAATTTTCTCCTCTTGGAATACTTGAAGGATTTTGGAGCATATCTGTAATCATCACATATATTGGTTGGGTTGATGCAGAGGGTCCTCTATTTTGACTCTAATTCATAGAGCTCCTATTGGGACTATTGGTTGGCTGGTTCCAATTGGTAGGGTTCCATTGCTATTGTTGTTGATTTGCCATTGTAGGAACTATTTCAAGCCATTACTATTGTGGTTGAACCATCATTTGAGACACTATTGTGTCTGCAGCCACCACTGTGGATTTGGTGCACTATATTGTGGCATTGTTTGCATCTAAGGGTAGGGATCATAGACAGAATTGCTTTAACTTCATTATATAGTCTTGCACCTTCCATTGATGCAACTTGTAGGTTGATTGGTCTTCTTAGCTCCACAAACGTAAGAACTTCTGGTTGTAGGCCTCTAAGAAAAACTCCCTTCTGGATGCCTTCATCCAAGTTATGGTTGGTCCATCTCTTCAGAGATGAAGAGTAAGCCATTGTGATTCCAAAGCATTGTAGAGTGTCTTGTAGACTTTAGGGAGCTGAAAGAAGTACTATGTGAAGTTAGTGACCTTGAGGATCTGTTTAAAATAGACATGGTATCCATTCTATCCTAGTATGCTGCAATAACACAAGAGAGATAGAATCATCTTTTTTAAGATTGAGAAAATAAAAATTAAAGAGCAAGCCTTAAAGATTGCCTTAATTGCAAAAAATCTATATCGGCTAGAGCCCGAAGAGGAAAACCAATAAAAATGGAGAATCTATTGCAAGAAAATCTATCTTGTTACACCAACAAGCATGTTCTTCATATTTTAGTCAACCACAAGAAGTAAAACAATACCAATCTTCACATAACATCATATACCAATTCTCCCACGGATTTATCACAACAAATCTTCAATACATCCTTTATATTCTTCATAGAAACCATCAAAGAATCACAATGATACAAAAGAACGATCAACTTTGAATGGAATTCATCACATAGTATTCATCTTTTATCATCTTCATAGTCTTCATGGTCTCTCTCATATAGATACAATGTTTCTCATAGAAATTTTGGCTATCTCTCATACTCTATCTCTCTTGCACATGCTCTCTCTCTTATTGGAATTACAATGAATTACTCTCAATAACCCTCTCTTGGTCATGGATGCCTTTCCCAAGAGGTATGCCTCTAATATGAAGAGTCACCAAAACCACTACAGTGTGCCTTGTTGAGAGCTCGCTACTAGCACTATCGCTGTAGTATTCACTTCAAGTCTTCTTCATGTATTTCTTTTGCTTCTTTGAGCTTTTTCAAGCTTATATTATTTCTCTTCCAAGATTACAAAACATTCCCTAAGCTAAATATCCATCCATCTGTTGGGGGTAAAGGCGCCTCTACCTAGTCGCATGTGTATTACTACACTAACAGTATCTGCACTTGCATACTATTGCAAGAGGCACACGCCCATCACTGTCACTTCATTCTTTATTCTTTCAGTGACATTTGAATAAAGGGAAGTCTGGTCACACATTGTGACTGTTGGAGTTCCCACATTTGGAGTCTCTCTCTTTCTTGCTCCATCCACCATAGTTCTCACCTCCATGCTCTCTTGCTTGATCCTTCTCTCCTTTCAACTAGTATTAGAGCTTGGCTCTTCAAGGTCTTGAACATGCTGGGCACTCCTTGAGCATTCATTTGAATACCTACACTCTTTTCTTCACTCTTGGCAGCCATACCCACACCTTTTGAGCTTTCGGTCTGTCTCATCCTTATTGCACAAGCATTGGACCTTCCTGAGCAACCTCAAGGCATTCATCTATAGGTAATGGAGCTCTCATTCCACTCTTTATTTCAGTCCACAGGGTTTGAAGAACAAGGGAGCCATGGCTCAGCCCATGAATGTTTGCAACAGAGCTCTCTCTTTTCTATGCCTATTGAGACCTCTTGGGAAGCTTGTTTGGGAGGCATAGAAGCCTAACCATCAAGTAGTACCTAGCTTCCTCAGCAACATCAAAAATGTGATTTTAGTAGGTTGCCCCATTTTCTCAGCTTGTGAAAAACATGGCCTTCATCTCTAGCACCTCTTCAAGCCATTGACACTACACAAAGGTCTCATTTGAGGCATAGGAGCATGCTTCAACCATGGCATTGACATTTGGGTTTGATATGCTTCAGTCCAAGATTTTCATAATAGTCCATAGGCAGCCCCAAACATTGCTACATTAGCATTTGATGTTTATGCTTGCTTGGTACTGGCTATTGATGTCATTTGGTACCCAAATCATGCCCAGATGTTATGGGAAGCCATGCATATGATATGCCATTGATTTGGTGCTGATTTTGGCCATGCTTATGCTAAGTTTGATAGTGAATTTATTGATGTAATAGAGCAAGGCTAAAGCTATTTAACTCGGATTATGTTATGCCTATTGATCTCAGGTGCTTCCTAGGTGCTTGTTATGACTATTTGGATGCAAATGGAGGTTGGCAAATTTTTTGGATTGTTTTGTATTTTGAGCCTCGTTTGAGCTCCGTATTGGTTGGCACTTACTTGACATTGGTATACACTTGCATGCTTTGTGATAGAGGTTATATCTATGGTCTATACATGACCCGTTGGTACATGCTTTGAAGCATATGTTAGTGATGCATGCTACCTACATTGTTTGAGCTTCTTTGCCACTTAGAGCTTCAGTTGGGCTCTTTTGGATGTTTCTTGGCTTGTCAAAGATTGACTTGGTTTCGTACATGATGTACTTGGATGCTATCAGATGCTTAACCGCTTATATGCTCTTGGTGCTCTCATGATGTACGGTCTTGGCTATAAAATGTCTTATGCATTTACATGCTATTTATGGGATTAGTTGCTCATTTTCCATCAAATTTTGTGCAAGTGGGAGCTTTATGCTTATGGTCTTGGATTTACCTAGAGCTTGAGGGTTATGCATTTGAGCTATTAGTTGAGATTTGAGATTGGGGTCTCTTACACATCCTTGACCATGATATTTGCTTGGTAGATGCTTCCACGTGCGCTCTTGGATGCTAATGAGTTAGTTTGATCCATCTTCATTGAGCATACATCGACCTTTGTCAGATCTTGCCAGTGGCATGTACATCTTACTTATTACTCAGGGGTTGTATCGGTTGTATTAATGGACTCTCTTGACACATTTGGGTGTTTGGCTCATGTTCATTGGTTGTCATAGTGCCTCTGTTATGCTCGCTTGGACTTGGCAACACTGTTGTCATTGGATCTCTATTAGCTCATTGTTTGCTCTCATTTAATCACTGCTGACATTTATTATAGTAAGTTATTTTATGCAAACTGTGATGTATTTGTGGAGCTTAATAATGTCATTTTGATGTACTTTTGGTACTATTTAGTAGACAACTAGTCATTCTAGCAGTTTCTCTTATTTTCAGCTTGTTTTGGTAGTGGTTTTGGTCTATTTATTGGTAGTTACAACAAACTATTTTCTGCATAGTCTACCTCGTTTGACTCATTATGACTTGTCATCTCAAAGATACGGCTTTGTTTAGCATTGCCAAGTTGGATGGCACCAACTATGGCTATTGGAAATCTCAAATATTGTATGTTTTGGTGCGAAAATTGTAGATTAAGTCACTAAGAAACAAAGGTATTAAACCCGAGAATATGGATGATGATGTCTGGGCTGATTTAGATGCACTATCCAAGTCCACTATCATTTTATCACTCTATGAAGAGGTCCATAATAATGTTATTGAAGATGAAGATCAGAGTGCATGGAATCTATGGGAAAAAATTTAGAAAGTTTATGCAAAGCAGAGCCCTACTTCATAGATGTATTGGCTTAAATAGTTGATGGGCCAATTTCATTCTATCATGAAGAATCTGCTTCAACAGGGTATTGAGTTTTAGGATAATTCGCATCCTTTGTTTTTGCTTGGCACTTTACCTAAGTCTTGGGATGTATTTCACACTACGATCTGTACCAACAAACTTGATGAGCTGAAATTGCAAGATGTAGAGAGTGCACTTTTGACTGAAGAAATTAATAGGAAAAACAATGATGCTTCCCATAGTTCACATGCTTTATCAGTTAGAGGTGGAAAAAGTAGCAAGAAAGATAATGATCATCATGGAAAGAACTCTCAAAAGTCCCAATCTAAGTCACGTGGATGCAACAAGTCCCGTGGACATAAGTCTAATCTTACATGCCATTATTGTGGGAAAGCAAGACACATATGGTCGTAGTGCCATAGGATGCACAATGACAAGAGTAAAGAAAAGGGGAAAGAAAAAGTGCAAGAGAAATCCAATGATCACAGCATTATACTTGCAAAGTCCAACATAAAGATTGAGGAGATAAATGTCATGCAGCTTGAGGAGTCCGATAGTGACTACATCTTAGCAACCTCTTCATGTGATGCCTCTCAATTGACCAAGGCTCAGTCTATTCATGCACAGTGTTGGATCTTGGATTTGGGTACGTCTTTTCATGTGACCCCCTACCATAAGTGGTTTCATACCTATCGCAGTGTATCTGGTATTGTGCACTTAGGTGATGATCGGTCTCTTGATATTGTTGGCATTGGTGATGTCACTCTACAGTTTCCCTCTAGTAGCACTTTTATTCTACATAATGTACATCATGTACCCACACTAACTAAAAGCCTTATGTCTATTGGGTAGCTTGATGATGGAGGTTATTATATATGCTTTGGTGATTCTGTATGGAAGATAACTCGTGGTAGGCTTGTTCTTGCAAGAGGTGCCAAGTTTGGCAGCCTCTACCCCCTGGTTGTATCTTGTACTATTGACTATGTTTTGTTAGTGGGTTCTATCCCACATGTATCTCTTTGGCATGCTCATCTCGGGTATATGTCACTTAAGGGAATGAAAATGCTTAGTGCTTTGCAGTAACTTCATTCTTTTGACTACTAACATTTTGACTTGTGTGATCATTGTTTATGTGACATGCAAACTAGGAATTAGCATAAAAAGTATGGTATTCCACACATGGGTGAGCCTTTGGCTCTTGTGCATTCAGATGCATATGGACCCATGCTCTGTCAGTCATTAGGGGGTGTGAAGTGCTTTGTCACATTTATTAACGATTATTCACGTAAGGTTTGGGCTTATCCCATAAAGCAGAAATCTTATGTCTTGGTCGTCTTTTAGCATTGGCTTACTTTAGCAAAGAATCAGTCTAGGAATAGGGAAATTCCCAAGGATTGATAATGGGGGTGAGTATATCTCACGTACCTTTGAGCAGTTTTGTTACAAGGGGGGTATTAAGCGTCAGTTGATCGCTCCTTACACCCCTCCCTAGAATGGTATGGCTGAGCATATGAATGGGACTATCCAGGAGAGGGTTTGCAGTATGCTTAGCCAAGTAGGCTTATCACAACATTTTTGGGGCTGAGGTAGTCTTTACTACCATGCATCTCATTAACGGGTCACCTTGTAGTGGTATTGACTTGGAGGTTGCAGAGGAGGTATGGATAGGAAAGCCTCCCTCATATTCCCATTTGTGTGTCTTTGGATGTGAGGTCTTTTTCCATGTGCCAAAGGATAAGAACAATAAGATAGATCCTAAAAGTGTGAAATGTATTTTCTTGGCTATGGAGATGTAGGTGAGATGGGATATCATCTTTGGGATTTGCGGGTGCAGAAAGTGATCCACAGCCCCATGATGTTGTGTTCCATGAGGACAAAATGCATATGTATCCTGAGAAAGTTATTGAGATATGTAGGGTTATCTTTCAGGAGGAGCTGCGTACTCCTGTACAACCAGCTGGACAGCCTGCAGCAGCAGAAGTTGGTACTTATGGCTAGACATTAGACATGATGTTGGACAGGCAACACCACCTGTAGTGAGGCGTTCTACTAGAGATAGACGCCCTCATGACTGCTTTGAGCCCTCTATGCACTATGTCTTGGTTACAGAAGTAGGAGAGCCTCTCACTTATGATGAGGCTATGCGCAAGGGTGACAACCACTCCTGGGAGAGGGCTATGTAGTCTGAGATAGACTCATTACATAAGAACCATACTTGGGATTCAGTTTCCTTGCCTAGTAGCAAGAAGGCTCTGCCATGCAAGTGGTGTACAAGTTGAAAAGTACCCCTGGATATCCCAAGCCAACATACACCAAGGCCAGATTGGTAGCAAAGGGTTTTAAGCAAGAGCATGGTGTTGACTATAATGAGGTCTTGTCTCCTATGGTTAAGATAATCACCCTACACTTAGTCTTGGCTTTAGCTACATAGCTTGAATTGGACTTGTATCAATTGGATATCAAGACAACTTTCTTACATGGGGACTTGCGAGATAAGATTTACATGGAGTAGCCTAAGGGTTTTGCAAAGCTTGGCAGGGAACACCTGTGTGGATTGATAAAAAGTTTTTATGGCTTGAAGCAGGCACCTAGGGAACGGTATCATAAGTTCGATGCATTTATGTAGTCACAGGGCTACTACAGCCGTGGTGCTATGGATCTGTGCTTGTACATGAAGAAAGTGTGTGATGGATCTTTATTGATTTTGGTACTCTATGTGGATGACATGCTTTTGGTAGGGAAAGCTCATGATGAGATAGATGCTCTTAAGGCTCAACTCAACAAGAGTTTTGAGATGAAAGATCTGGGACAAGCCTCTCATATTCTTGGTATGTGCATTATGTGTGATAGGCATCAAGGACTACTCTATCTATCTGAGAGAGAGTACATTAATAAAGTCCTTGAGCGCTTTCATATGCAGGATATAAAACCCATTGGTTGTCCATTGCCTTCTCATGTGAAGGTATAATAGGCCAATAGTCTGCAGATAAATGAGTAGAGGGACGAGATGGCCAAGATTCCCTATGCATCCACAATGGGTAGTCTTATGTATGTCATGATAGCCATCTATCTAGATATTGCTTTTGCAGTTGATGTTGTGGCACGTTATATGGCTACACCTGGCAAGAGGCATTGGGATGTCATGAAGGGTATCATGAGGTACTTGAAGGGCACTACTGATATGTGCATACTAGTACCCACTTCATTCTTTATTCTTTCAGTGACATTTGAATAAAGGAAAGGCCAGTCACATATTATGACTATTGGAGTTCCCACATTTGGAGTCCCTCTCTTTCTTGCTCTTGCTCCATCCACCATAGCTCTCACATCCATGCTCTCTTGCTCTATCCTTCTCTCCTTTTACTATCAAAATAGATACATAAGCAAACATAAGCTTGTAAAACAAATACAAAGGCTCTATAGAACACTATAGAGGGTCAATAGAAAGCATAAAAACCATATAGCTCAAACCAAAACTGCTTCAAACCATACAACACACTCTCAATCATTCCTCAAAATACTTATTCACAATCCCAACCTTATTAAAAAAAAAGAAATTAGATCAAAATAGAACATATTAGAACTAATTAGACACATTACAGAACCTATCAAAACATCATATCTCAACCAAAAAACCATCATGAGCTTCTTAAACATACTCAATCCATCCCAACACATTCCAAAACACTTCCAAATAAACAAAAAGTAATCAATAAACCCTCAAAATTACCATTCAGCTCACAAAAATAACAAAAATTAGCCCAAAAACAAATCAATCTAGCTCTCAATATATTCCCATACTTAATCAGGGAGCATCCTCTCAACGCGAGCTTGAAACAAGAAAGAATAATAAGCCCAAAAACTAGCTCAACATTGCTTGATCAAACATCGACTAATTAGCATCCCCACAAACAAAACTCAACCCCATCAATTGCCAAAATAACATGGATCTATAAAATAGATTCACAAAGGAAAACACCTTAAAACATAACCAATTCTTAGTTTTTCAAACTGTAACCAAACAAATTAGTAAAGGATATAAGAGATTCTTCCAGTTCTTCACAAGTCTTCAAAACTTTAGCCAACTGCATAAATTAGCATCTTCAAATATTTTTCTTGCTTTCTCGAACCAAATCTCCAAATAGATACAAATCAAACACACCCACACACTAACACACAACACAAAAAAATCTGAATAACACCCCAACAAAGGAGAATTAAAAAAGAGAGAGTGCATTAAACACTCAATCCACCAATTACATCTAGAGAAAAATCATCAATGAATATGTTCCCTTTTAAAGGCCTGATGATTTTGGAACTTATCCATATGAAGAGATCATCTACAAATCTCTTGGGAGGATTTTGGAAAAATTGCATACAACATATCCTCTCCACAAGGACAAGATATCTCCTCGGAAGACAAAGGGCATGAAAGTACAAGCTATCTGATTGACAAGATTAATATCCACATTGGCATTCAAGAATAACTTTGGGACCTACTTCTAATCATTATGAGAGTGTCAATGCATGTATGCTAAGTACCAAGCAAAATGAGTAGTCAATATAATTGAAGGATCATTAGATTGATTATGAATCTAAGAAAGCTGTAAATAATTATGATAAGCTTGGATAGGAGTTTATCAATCCCCTGGAATTACATGCCAATTAATCTAAGATCCTATCAATGAAGTAGTTTGGCTTCAGCTTCTTTGTCTTTGTATCTTTGCATATAAAAACAGAGTGGCTACTAACCAACTGAGGGGGGCTAGGAATGAAAGAAGTAGATGGAGAAAGTGAAACAAGTACCAAGGGGTGAAGTGATGGATAGGAAAAGTCGTAAAAACAAGAAAAAGTTAAAGATGGAGATTTTGGTAATTTTACTAAATCATATAAGAAAGGGGTAAGGAAATATGTTGGAAAACTGGAAAGAGTGTGATAAATAGTGTAGGACAAGGAGGAATATGAGAGAAAACATGATCGACAATAAAGGGGAAAGGACTAAAAATAGGAAATTGAGGAGTATCTTGTGGTTGGAAAAGAAGAGGGGAAATAACATGAGGAGTTGTTTTAAGGATGGATAGATCGAAATCTAATCCGTGGGCCATCTATTGATAATAAGTAAGAGAAGACACTGATGGACCTAGAACAAAGCGATGATTATAGGTTTCAGAGAAAGAGGTATCAAAAGGAAATTGAGTAGAAATATGGGCTAAGAGATCCTACCCCAATTGGTTAGTAGTTTGTATTCATCCATGCTTTTAATTACCTCAAATTCAGTACCACAGACTCAATCATGGAATGCCAAGACACCTTAGGACATGTATTCACTTTGGAAGGATAGGCTTGAAAATTTTCATCCATCTATAACTCCAAATGTTTGACATAAAGAACAACTTGCAATATCAAATCCCCCACATACCAAGACATATCCTCATCATTAGGAATCATGAGATCACCTCTAAGATACATATAAAATATCAACATTGTGTTTGGTATATGACGACTAAATCCACAAAAATCATTCTTGCAACTTTTGCTAAAAGATTTGAAGACAAAAGCACTACCCCATCCATCCTCTGGAGGAAGCAAATCCATGGTGGATAGCTTCATGTAAAAAGCCAACTTCTATTACTCTATAGTGTACACAGAAGGAATCATTTGGTGACATGTATTCCAGAAATTGCACAAAATAAGACCGCAAAAGATCCATTCTAGACTAAGGTCTTTCCACTTTAGCTTGGAACACCAAACATAAAGTAGCTTAACATTGAAGGGAAGCCAAGGTCGTAGCTAACAAAGATGGCACTGATGGTATACTAGGACTTAGAGGAATGGAGCATAGCTGAGCCAACTATTCTTTTAATTCCTCAATCTTGGTGTTCTAGTGCTCAACAATTCAATTGGATGATTGTATCTCCACTATTTGGGCAGCAATCAAAGCTTTAAGATCTTGGGTCTCCTAAAAAAGATGGTACTTATCCTCATTGGCAGTAACTACTTGAGCTTTTGCTTTAGTCAATTGAGCTTGCAAAGAGGAGATTTTCTAGGATTTTATCAACTTAGTCTCGGACTCCATCTCAGCTACTCAAAAGCTCATTCTCAGCACTTGTAATGATTTAAGCTCTATTGATCAAATCCATTTGTAAGTCTCAATTTCTTTGTAAAAGGATAGACATGGCCCGGGTGTTCTTGTGGTAAGGCCTCCTTCTAACATGACTAAACTGGAGTAGATAGCAAAGTTTAATGGTGAAGGCTTTTACGCTTGGGAGGAGAAAACCATGTACCATCTCATGAGGAAATACCTCTAGGATCTCTTTGAGGAAGATAATGCAGATAACAAGAAAGAAGACTCTAAAGAGGAAGATGCTGCAGAAAACCAGCCTAAAACAAAAACATGGAAGAATATGAACAACAAAGCTTTAGGTACTATTGTTTGGGGCCTATCAAATGATGTATTACACCACATCTTTGACATCAAGGATGCAAATAAGGCATGGGAAGAACTTGACAGGATCTTTGGTACACAAGCAAAGAACTCAAATGTAAAATTACTCATACAATTTTATAAGTTGGATGTAAAAGACAGTTCATCTATGACTATACACATCAATAAGTTCAAGAGTCTTATAACTCAGCTAGCAACTCTTAAAAAGAATATTGATGAGAATGAGGCAATAGCAGTGCTACTTGCTAGTGTTAATCATCAACCATATGAGAACCTTGTTTCAACACTAAGTAATGTTCCTAATCTCTCACTCAAAGACATTGAGCACTAACTTCTTGATGGAGAAAGAAAATTTAAAAGCAAGGATGTAAAAGAAACCAGCTCAAGGGATAACCTCCTGTACACTAAGGATACTTATGCAACAAAAGGACGTGGTCGAGGATTCACCACCAATAGCAACAAAGACCTAATTATTTTTCATTATTATGGCAAGACTGGCCATGTAGACAATTAATGTTTCCACAATAAGAGAGCACAATAGGTGTAAGATGATCACCATCAAGGTCAGTTTATGAATGAAGGAGAAGAAGAAGAAGAAGAAGATGCTTCTACCACCATTAAAAACTCTGATAGATTATTCTAAAGAAATTTTCATTGTATCTTTTCCATAGTGGATGTTTTCTTTCTCTTAATGGATTAGTATTGAAAAAACCCTTGCCAAAAACGTAAAATTTCAAGCTTGACTTGATTAGGCTGTCCAAGAGCTAGTCTCCTAGGCTATGTTATCATGTGGGGGGGCAAAAGCTAGCAAGTGTAAGAATTCATCATTTAAGGGAGGTGTTGAAAAATAGGTCAAATGATGTATACTGCATGATGAGAAGATTTGTATCCCACAAGCAAAGTGAGAAGAGTGGAGAAGTTGAAAAGCTATAAAAGCATATACTTGGTTCATCTTTCAATGCAATGCTATTGTACTTTGTACTTAGAGTCTTTGTTCCTATCCACTCAAGATTGTGTTTATGAGTCCAAGCTAATCTATCTTGAAACCTAATTCACTTGAGTGAAAGTCTGTGTTGTCTAGTCATTAGTCTTCATGTCTCTTGCTTATGAGTTCAAGTCTCCATAGCTAAACCGTGTTCAAGATCCATGTTTCTCAACATGCATGAGCAGTACAGATATAAGAATCTTGAAAAAACTCAATATGAAAATCTTCTATAGCCTCCTAAATACAGTTGAGAGCTGGCCTAGTCTATTGAAACTATCAAGACTATGCTTATTACAAATTTCTCTGACAAGCCTCTGAAAATACAGCTTTGGAATTGCATTATTCAGAGCCTTCATTGCACTTTTAATCTCCTTTAGGCACCTAACATTTTGTGAGAACCTTCTTATTGGCTTTGATTTCCTTGTAAGTTTGGAAGGCTTGGAGGACTGATGGATCTTTGAAGCAAGACCTTTAGGATCAACTTTCTGCTTCCTTGGAGTGACCTTAGTTCTAGCCATCTGAAATATCCAAAAAAACAAATAATACAACCAAATTGGGAAAGATCTTCAAATCTCTCATATCATTTTATCTACAATCACTAAGTAGTAAACAAACACTAATTACATAGTCTAAATCCAATTTGAATAAAACAATGTAGGCACAAGACATATGAAACGCAAGGAGGCCTTTTGGACAAGAGAACCTAACACCCTCTCATGTTTCATATGTCACAAGAGAAACAATGTAGGCCTAAGTCATATATGAAACGTGAGGAGGCCTCACATGGACAAGAGAAACCAACACAAACTCATGTTTCTTACATATTCGATCAAAAAGAAACTTTCTCTCCAAGCAACATATGAAACACAAAATAGCTCTTGTCAATGTGAAGAGCCATGACTAATCGCATTTCAAACATTTTGTATTTTTTGGGATCATTTGGTAAGAATTTTCAAGTGATTTAGAGCTCACTCATATTTGTCAAAAAGATTACATTTCCGAGGATTTGGTGCGTATGCTGATGGGTGATGAAGCCTTCTTTAGTTGCCTTGCGTTGAAGAATAATTTTACATGTGATCAAGTTAGCGTTGTGTTGGTATGGTTGAGTATAGAAAGAGCTTCATCTTTGAAAAAACTCTTTTTTCGTTTAGAAATTGGGTTTATAAGGATGTCAGTTTACACATGTGGATACTATAATGCATAGTTAATTTCACACATGCGACGGGTAGATCATTTTTGCCTAAGAAGTTGTGCAACATGTCACTTATTTTTTTGACATAATAGCACTTTTATGGCTCCACTTTTTAAAGGCTAAAGGTAGTTCTTAGCTTTTTTTTTTCATTTTAAGTGCACCTCCTCCAAATTAGTACAATGTACTTTTTGAAAAAATGTGTGGTAACCATTGATATATATATATGAATACTCAAGGTCGGGTTTTTGTTACCGTTTCTTTCACATATCTTGTCTTGTCTTTGATAAGCTATGTATCTTGTAAGCATCACAAGCTAAACCGGGTGTATTCTTACAAAAAACCATTTATTCTCGGTAGAGCAAGGACTACAAATATTAGGTATCACACTTTCCTTAATATTTTTTTTCTACAATCTTGAATTTTGAATATTGAAGATGTTAGTTGGTTTAAGAGAAGAAAGATACATCAAGAACTTAAAAATTATATAAGGATTTTACTTTGTTTTTCTATCAATATTGGTCTTGTATACATGTTAAACGATGGGGTTCTGATGTTCTTGATGCATTGTTTTGTTCAAATTTTATAGATGTATAAAACACAAATTCATCAAGTTTGTGTGAAACATGATTTTATGAACTGTGAAGTGGTCTAGATCATTGTTTTCGTATTTC
Source organism: Lygodium microphyllum (assembly GCF_053477565.2). Lineage (NCBI taxonomy): Eukaryota > Viridiplantae > Streptophyta > Polypodiopsida > Schizaeales > Lygodiaceae > Lygodium > Lygodium microphyllum. Next base: position 421,534 of record NW_028229531.1, on the reverse strand, counting down.
ATGAGTCGTGAATATACAACAAAGTTTGATCAATGAGACTTGGAATTTCATGCTTTCTCTGCTGAGTAAAAGGCAAATCCACTTCATTTATCTTGTATTTCTAAATATCTTACATAACAAACACATTAAATGTGTCAAAACACAAAAGCAGCACCTTGCAAGTTTTGACTAATTTTTTTTAGCAATCTTTCTTTAGTCTCCTAGATATGCGCAAATGTGGATTTGTATATTATGCCCTTTTTTTTTTCTAGATTTGGTTTTGTGAGTAATCAAGATGACTAAAAGGAAGTTGTTTTTAAAGGGAATGGAGGAGGAGGATCTAGAGAATACATGTGATGAAAAGTTGTTTGATTTTCTTCATGCAATTGGAAATTCATCTAGATTTATTTACATCAGAGATATGCTCAATGTTCTATTTGATTTCAAGTGCTCTTGAAGGATCTTGAAGATAAACTGAAGGATTTTAGGGGGTTTTATGATAGACATGTGGAAGGCCTAGAGATTGAGGGATTTGTCCATTATAGTGATGTAATGGAAGCTTTCAATGTTGCTAGAACAACTTTGCAAACAAGGTTTAGCCTTATTGATGAGGAATTCATGAAGTGGAAAGAAAATTGCAATTTTCATCAGAATCAACATCAATGTCTTCTTGAATAGAAGGATGTTGGATTTCTTGTATATCTTCAATATATGGATAGTTGTTCTATAAGAGAAGAAGATGAATGATATTGCATGCAAAGACAAAGAAGTTAAAGAGAAGGGAAAAATGTTTCAAGAGAATATTGAGAACCAATTACTGCAAGGATTTGATAATGCTTTGTTTAAAAGTCAGAATATTACAAAACTGGAAGAAAAGGAGATCGAGTTGAGTGTAGAGATTGAAACATGCCCTCTTGAATGTGTCTCAACATTTCCCAGTTATCTCATCAACAAAAAGAGATATGTATTGCTAAATGATATTCAATACCTTTTTTATCTTAGAGAAGATTATTGCTTGGCAATCCTTGCAACATGGGGTCAAAATGATAAGAATTTTATAGGTTATAAAGAGGAATTGCTAGCAACTCTTGATGTTGACGGAGAGAATTTTCAAGACATCTCTATAGCCTTGCATTCTTGTATTAATTAGATCGTGGAATATAAAAAGGGGGGGATACCTACAAAGGAATAGTACTTACAAATTCAGCAAAGACTTGGTATTGATAATATGGGTTATGAAGAGAAATTGAAGGCTCCATTAGAGGAGAAACCAAAAATTTCGATAAATCTATATGATGATAGTCTTCTTGAAGAAAATGAGAATCCTAAGGTATGAAAGATAATTCTAAGATATCCATTGTGATTTATATTAGAGTATGTTATACATTATAAACAAATATTATTGGATATTTATCTACTAGCATCTTATACTATTGTGGCTTATTGTGGAGATAGAAATTGAAGATGAAGACAAATTTCTTGGAAAAGCCAAGGGCTCAAGGCCATTGAAGCTTGGCAAAAGTCAAGGCCTTGGTCATTATATTGGAAGCTTAAATAATCAAACAGATGCAATTTATCATAGCAGGTTTTCAAGCTCTCCAAGATTACATAATGGCTTTGAAAGCTATCTCCAAGATGATTGGATTACAAGCTTTCAATAGAGGTTTAGACAAGATAATTTTGGTGGAGAAGGAAGAAGCTATAAGAGTTTTTGTCTTCATGCCTGCCGGTGGATACAATGGATCTAGGGCAGGATACTTTGGAGTTCTTACCTCTTATTTGCTCTCACATGTAGGAGATGCCAAGAATTTGAAGCTCCTTCCAGGCTATAGAAAACAAGAGTTTCTGAAATGTAGAGGTCTCATCAAGTGGGATGAAACAAAAGATTCCTTTAGAGGACCTAGTGAATTCCCTGAAACTAAATCCTCTTCTACAATATGAAAGGAAAGTAGAACCCAGGAGAAAGAAGCTTGGCGGTGAGAGTTATGGCAGATGGAGAGCAAGAGAAAGAGAGAGAGAGAAACTCAAAGTGGGAACTCCAACAACCACAATGTGTGGCCGGGCCTTCCTTTATTCAAACTGTTACTAAAAGAATAAAGAATAAGTGACTATGATGGGCACCCACCACCTGCAATGTGTAGTAGCAACATGTATTATCAGTGTAGTAAAGTGTAGTAATACACGGGCGGCTAGGCGAAGGCGCCTTTACCCCCAACAACCTCCCACTTAAAGGCGAACCTGCCCCAGTGAGAGAGAAAAGAAAAAAAAAGACAGTACAACATATACACATGCACAACAGGATGAGGAAAAAGACGTCATCTCATCCAACGCCCATCAATCTCCTGAGGAAGGCAAAGCGCTCTGTAGTGAGACTCTTTGTGAGCAAGTGTACAGGATTCTGCTCAGTCAAAATCTTGACAAGGTCAACAGACCTGTCCTCAACGACGTCGTGAATAAAGTGATACCTCATCTCAATATGTTTCGTATTCACATGGAAGACCGGATTCTTGGTCAACTGAATGGCACTCATAGATTCCAAATGTAGTGTAGGCAAAGCATTTGCCATACCAAGGTCTATAATCAAACAACCTAACCAAATAGCCTCCTTGCAAGCCTCTATGGCTGCAATATACTCGGCCTCTGTAGTAGAAAGAGTCGTACACTTCTGCGCACTGGACATCCAAGAGATGTCCCATTCGGCATAAGTGAACACATAGCCAGAAATGGACTTCCTACTATCTGCATATCCTACATAATCAGAGTCAGTGTACCCCACAATTCCTATATCCTGGCTACCATAACAAATACACATATCTGTTGTGCCCTTCAGGTACCTCATGATACCCTTTACGGCATCCCAATGTTTCTTGCCAGGTGTAGCCATATAACGTACCACAATCCCAAATACAAAAGCAATATCTCGACAGGTGGCTATCATGGCATACATAAGACTGCCCACGGTTGATGCATAGGAAATCTTGGCCATCTCGGCCCTCTGCTCATTCGTCTATGGACAATCGACCTGTAAAACCTTCACATCCTGCCAATAGGCTTAACATCCTGTATACGGAAGTGCTCAAGGACTTTATGAATGTACTTTCTCTATGATAAATAGAGTAGTCCCTGAGATCTGTCGCACGTAATGCGCATACCAAGTATATGAGAGACATGTCCCAGATCTTTCATCTCAAATCTCTTCTTGAGCTGAGCCTTAAGAGCATCTAGCTCCTCATGAGCTGTCCCTACTAAAAGCATGTCATCCACATAGAGTACCAGAATCAATAAAGAACCGTCACGGGATTTCTTTGTGTACAAGCACAAATCCATAGTACTGCGGCTGTAGCCCTATGACTGTATGAATGCATCAAACTTATGGTACCATTCCCTAGGTGCCTGGTTCAAGCCATATAGACTCTTCTTTAACTTGTACACTAGGTGTTTCCTACCAGGGTCTACAAAGCCATTAGGTTGCTCCATGTAAATCTTATAATGCAAGTCCCCATGTAAAAAAGCTGTCTTGATATCCATCTTATACAAGTCCAGGTCAAGCTGTGCAACCAAAGCCAAGACTAAGTGTAGGATGGCCATCTTGACCACAGGAGAAAAGACTTCATCAAAGTCAACACCATGCTCCTGCTTAAAGCCCTTAGCAACCAATCGAGCCTTGTATGCCAGCTTGGGGTGTCCAGGGGTACTTTTCAGCTTGTACATCCACTTGCATGGCAATGCCTTCTTACCCTTAGGCAAGGAAACCAAATTCCAAGTCTGATTCTTATGCAATGAGTCAAGCTCAGACTGAATAGCCCTCTCCCAAGAGTGACAATCGCCCCTATGCATAGCCTCATCATAAGTGAGAGACTCTCCTACATTTGTAACCAGTACATAATCCATAGAGGGCGCATAACAGTCAGGAGGTCATCTATCTCTAGTAGAACGCCTCAACCTAGGCTTTGCCTGACCAACATCCTATCTAACATTATCATGTCTAACATTTGGGCCGTGGAGCGGGCTGTACGGGAGCAAGTGGCTCCTCCTGAAAGATAACTATGCATACCTCAACCACTTTCTCATGTTGCATATGCATTTTGTCCTCATGAAATATAACATCATGGCTGCAGATCACTTTTCGCGCCTGCAGATCCCATAGCTGGTAACCCATCTCTCCTGCATCTCCATAGCCGATGAAAATGCATTTAACACTTTTAGGATCTAGCTTGTTGTGTTTGTCCTTGGGCACATGGCAGAATGCCTCACATCGAAAGACACGCAAATGATCATAAGAGGGGGGACTTGCTTACTTATATCTCCTTTGCAACCTGAAAGTCAATGCCATTGCTAGGTGACCTGTTAATGAGATGCACTGCAATAGTAACTACCTTGGCCCAAAAGTGATGCAGTAATCCAACCTGGCTAAGCATGCTACAGACTCTTTCTTGAATGGTCCTATTCATGTGTTCAACCATACCATTTTGGGGAGGGATGTAAGGGGCGGTCAACTGACGCTTAATACCCTACTCATCACAAAACTGCTCAAAAGCATGTGATACATACTCACCCCCATTATCTAACCTTAGGCATTTCAGCATATTCCCATATTGGGTGCTAATGTAAGCCAATGTTGAAATGTGTCTAAGACATCGGATTTTCTCTTTATGGGATAACCCCAAGCCTTACGTGAGTAATCATCTATAAAAGTAACAAAATACTTTTTCCCACCTAGTGACTGATAGGGCATGGGCCCACATACATCTGAGTGCACAAGAGCCAAGGGCTTACCCATGCATTTCTTACCAGACTTTTTATGTGTATTCCTAGTCTGCCTGCCATACAAACAATGATCACAAGAATCAAAATGTGAAGAGTCAAAAGACAAAGCACGGAGCATTTTCATTCCTTTAAGGAACATATGTCTCAAACGAGCATGCGAAAGGGCTACATGCGGGATAGAACCTACATACAAAACATGATTCAAGGTAGCTCCAAATACAAGTAAGGGATAGAGGCTGCCAGACTTGGCACCTCTTGCAAGCACAAGCCTGCCACGAGTAATCTTCCATGTAGAGTCTTCAAAAGACACAAAATACCCTGCATCATCAAGCTGTCCAGCTGACATAAGGCTACGATTTAACACAGGTACATGGCGTACATCATGCAAAACAAAAGAATTACCAAAAGGAAACTGTAGCCTAACATCTCCAATGCCCATAATATCAAGAGACTTGTTATCACCAAGACGCACAGAACTAGAGATGGTACGATCGGTATGAAACCAATCTCTACAGGGTGTCACATGAAATGACGCACCCGAATCTAAAATCCAGCACTACACATACATAGAATGTGTCTTAGAATCCTGTAAGGCATCACATGAAGAAGCTGCAAGTATGTAATCCTCATCTAAATCAGTGGCCTGCATGACATTAACCTCTTTTATCTTTTCACTGGACTTTGTAGGTACAATACTGCGCTCAGAAGACTTTTCCTACACTTTCTCTTTTCCCTTTTCCTTACGCTTATCATCGCGCATATTATGACACTACGACCTAATATGTCATGCTTTTTCACAATAATGATATGTAAGATCAAACTTCCATCCATGGGACTTACTGCGGCCACGTGACTTTGACCTAGACTTCTAAGAGTCCTTGTCCTTATGATCATTATCATGCATGCCATGTCTACCACCTCTAATGGTCAATGCATATGAAGAGTGGGAAGCATCATTATTTTTCCTGTTGATTTCTTCAATCAATAAAGCACTCTCAATATCTTTGATTTTCAGCCCATCAAGCTTGTTCGTGCATATGGCAGTATGGAAGACATCCCATGATTTAGGCAAGGTGCCAAGTAGAAACAATGAGTGCAAGTTTTCTTTGAACTCAATATCCTATGACAATAGATTCTTCATGATAGCATGAAATTGGCTCAAATGAGATGATAGGAATGTCTCCTCCTTCATGCGAAGGTCCATTAACTACTTCAGCTAATACATCTGTGATGCAAGACTTTGTTACGCATAAAGCTCTTGAATCTTCACCCATAAGTCCCATGCACTCTGATTCTCATCTTCAATAATATTATAATGGACCTCTTCTGAGAGTGACAAGATAATGGTAGACTTGCATAGCTCATTAACTTCCATCCAAACATCAATATCCATATCCTCGGATTTAGCACCCTTGAAATGCAATGGTTTAATTTGCAACTTCTACACCAAAACCTACAATATCTGGGACTTCCAATACCCATAGTTGGTACCACCCAACTTGGCAATGTTAAAGAGAGCTATGCCTTTCAGATGACCAGCCATAGTGTCCCAAATCAAAGCAAAAAATGCAAAATTGTAGGTTGCAGTAATTAGCAAAAAATACACTAAAACCACTGTTAAAATTGGCTAAAAGAGTGGATATCACCAAGAAAACCACCTACCCACCAAAGATGACCAAGATAACATCAAACAGTAAGCATTATCCTCATACAAGTGCTCAAAATCTGCAGATTTTAGCTTGCTGGAATAAATGACAGCAGTATGTAAAATTGTGCAAAAGTGAAGCAATCACTGATACATATGTCACTGCAATTGCCAGGTAGCAAGATACATCCAACAATGAGTGCAAAAGGTACCAAGAATTGTCAAACCAATAACCTGTCATACAAGATACATCTCATAGGTCTAGAAGTCATGCATGTAATAGGACTTGAGGTAAGAGAAGAGACCAAGCACAAGCACAACTGATAGAGCAAGAAGCTCAATGCATAACCATCCAAGATTTATACAAAACTGACAAACCTATGACAGAGATAGATGCCAGCCCCAATAGGCATATCAAATCAACCCACTACAAACTAACTGCAGACATAAAGCTCTCAAGAGAGCAAATGCATGTAACTGTCCCACAAGCTCAAGCTCAAGTGTAAGTAAAACTCTGTGTACATCCAAATATGCCAAGAGGCTCCCACTGGAAGTAAAGTCAGATGCAAATAGAGCAAGAAACACTCAAATACATCGAGTACATAGCATCAAACATTCCAAATCCTAGTAGGGTATATTCGGAGCATAAATCCCAAGCTATCTCAAACCCATAAAGCATAAGCCTGAAAGCATTCAAATAGCATGTAGCTCACAATCAAATGTAATTTCTAGTAGGTCCAAAATGCTCAAATACATCCAAAGACGAAGCTCCAAGTGGCTATCATGCATGGGCAAATCAAGTGGCAGCCATATTTGACCAAAGCATAAATGCAAGAGGCCTAAATGTCAAGTAGTGACAATAGACATAAACCGGTCCAAAGCATGCCAACTGAATTCAAATGCCAGTGAATGACAACCAAGACGGAGCCTAATCCAAGCTCAAAAGCATTTCGAAACAAAAAAAAAGGATCTGACAATCTCCAAATACATCGATATGATCATTCAAATCGTCGGTAAGCATCCCGTATCAACCAATGCATACACCAAGTAAATGAGCTCCAGCCCACTATATTACAACATCATATTCACTGTCAAATGAAGCTCAATCGGTGCCCAAATCTGCTCCAAATCAATCCCAAAGCATAGACATTGCATCCCATAACATCCGAGCATCAATCGGCATCAAGCGGGCAATGCCAAGAAACATCAAACATCAAATGTCAAGTATTGCCATGTTTTTGACAATCTTGGGACTATGTATACAGTAATGGATGAAGGTGGAAGCACTTGTATTGATCGTCGAGAGCCAAGAACCAATGCCGGGGAGTCCAAAGATGATCGAGAAGCTTGTAAACAATGACGAGAAGCCGGAAAAAGAGCTGAAAATGCCAAAAGTGGATCAGCCCACAACCCCCTAAAAATGCTCTACATTTTGTGCTTGCTGCTTTTGGGGGTTGGGGAGTTTTCAACAATGCTATTGAGCACTTGGCAATGATCAAGAGTCTCCAATACAGCCTTGCAAGGTGCCGAATGAAGACTGAGAAGATCGGGGAGGAGGCGGGAGATCAAAACATACTTGCAAATGAAGATGCTATGGTTGCCATTAAAGCTTGAGTTGAAGCTCTTTAAATATGGGCTAAAGAGAATGTCGGGCAAGCTCCAATGTGTTTGCTCTGATACCAGTTGAAAGGGAAGTAGAACCCAAGAGGAAGAAGCTTGGTGGTGAGAGCTATGGCAGATGGAGAGCAAGAGTAAGAGAGAAAGAAACTCAAAGTGCAAACTCCAACAACCACAATGTGTGGCTAGGTCTTCCTTTATTCAAACTATCACCAAAAGAATAAAGAATAAATGACTGTGACATATGCCCGCCACCTGTAGTGTGCAATGGCAGGTACTGTCAGTGTAGTAAAGTGTAGTAAACATGGGCGGCTAGGCGGAGGTACCTTTACCCCCAACACAATAGAGTTAGAGACTAAAAGATGTTAACGGTTTCTTGAAACCCATCTTTTTTCATCTTTGTCTAGTTTGTAACCATTTTCAATGTCCTTGATTTGCACAAGAGTTTAAATATCCCTCTTTTCTTCTTTGGGTAATAGTGGATATAGTCCTTGCCAAAGATGATGTATTACATGATGCAGTTGTGTCTTTGAGCTTGAATTTGTGCCAAATTTATCTGTAGAACCATTGAAAGATACTACAAGGATTTGAGCTGGTAGCGACGGCGGTTAGCGACGGCAGGTATCGGCATCGCTATTCGCATCGGTATTTACATCGGTATTTGCGTTGCTATTTGTGTCGCAAATACCGACGCAAATAGTGACTGTCCACAGGGAAAAAAGCGGGCCGAAATCGAGCGCGGCTTTATTTCACGTTTTCACGTTTTGTGTTTTGAGAGCGAGAGCGAAGGAGAGAGCGACCGTCGTGAGAGAAGGAAAGGAAAAAGACTTGCCGCCGCCGCCATTGTTCACGAAGAAGAGGAGCCTTCATTGCAAAGAGAAGTCGCCCCACACTCGCCATATCTCATCGGTGAGTCTCCCTCTCTCTTTCTTTTTCTTATTTAAGGTTTAAATCACTTTCTCTTTTACTTGTTTAAGAGAGGAAATGAGAGAGAAAGAAAGGGAGAGAGGGAGAGAGAGGGAGAGAAAGAGAAAGAGAGGGAGAGAGAGAGGAAGGGGGAGGAAATGAGAGAGGGAGAGAAAAAGAAAGAGAGGGAGAGGGAGAGGGAGAGGGAGGGAGAGTGCATTCTCTCTCTCCCTCACCCTTTTGCTTGTTTAAGGTTTAAATCACTTTTTCTTTTGCTTGTTTAGGAGATGAAATAAGAGAGAGAAAGAGGGAGAGGGAGAGAGAGGGAGAGGGAGGGAGAGTGCATTCTCTCTCTCCCTCTCCCTTTTTCTTGTTTAAGGTTTAAATCACTTTCTTTTTTGCTTGTTTAGGAGAGGAAATGAGAGAGAGGGAGAGGGAGAGGGAGAGGGAGAGGGAGAGAGAGGGAGAGAAAGAGAAAGAGAGGGAGAGGGAGAGGGAGAGGGAGAGGGAGGGGGAGGAAATGAGAGAGGGAGAGAAAGAGAAAGAGAGGGAGAGAGAGAGAGGGAGAGTGCATTCTCTCTCTCCCTCTCCCTTTTACTTGTTTAATATTTAAATCACTTTCTTTTTTGCTTGTTTACAAGAGGAAATGAGAGAGAAAGAGAGAGGGAGAGGGAGAGAGAGAGGGAGACAAAGAGAGAGAGAGAGAGGGAGAGGGAGAGGGAGAGGGAGGAAATAAGAGAGGGAGAGAAAGAGAAAGAGAAAGAGAGGGAGAGGGAGAGGGAGAGGGAGAGGGAGGGAGTGCATTCTCTCTCTCCCTCTCCCTTTTGCTTGTTTAAGGTTTAAATCACTTTCTTTTTTGCTTGTTTAGGAGAGGAAATGAGAGAGAAAGAGAGAAAGAGAGGGAGAGAGAGAGGGAGAGGGAGAGGGAGAGGGAGGGGGAGGGGGAGGAAATGAGAGAGGGAGAGAAAGAGAAAGAGAAAGAGAGGGAGAGGGAGGGAGAGTGCATACACTTTATAAAGTCATACACTTTATAAAGTCTAATTAGGAGATTTAAGATGCACGATAATAGACTTATCGATAATGGTATGCAATGTGCTTTGCCATGGGCCACGTACATTGGTGACTCTTTAAGATGGCTTAAAATTGGTCATATCCTTCATAATGTCCAAGTAGGGGATCTAATTGTGATATGCATAATTCATTGTTTTTGTATTAACTTTTATAGGCATAACAAATTAGAAATCATGCCAACTAGTCAACGGAAGGACTAAAAGAAAATGATACCCTAGCTAATGGTCATTATGGTACTTCATCAAAATGAACCCAAAAGTATTGCTATAGAAGAAGAATCCCTTAAATTGAGCATAGGATATTTTCTTCAAATGTTATAACTATGAGTAGAATTGATTGAAACAAATTTTATTACTATAGTTAATAAATTTCATAGATAGCATTAATTTTAATACATGGACCTAGGATAAAAAAACCACATTTCTAATATGCTTTTTTTTAAAGACTGATTTATTATTAGACTAAGAGATCCTCAATGATGCTCATAAATGGATTACTTATACTCAAAGCCCTCTAGTGCAGTTGTATAAGTAATCCTAGTAGAGCCCCTCTAAGATACTCAAAGTACATAACCTAGAGACTGTAGCTAGGTATATAAGGTATAATGGTTGTACAAGAAGACACCTCAATAATTGACTTATCACCATTAAATCCCAAAGAAGAATCGTGTTCACGTCCCCTTCAACTCTATATTCACCTCGTGAAGAACTTCATTAATCATAGCATCCTTGTCACTAATCTTTTTGTTGCAATGATGAAGTAACATATTCATCACTTTTCCTTTTAGCATCTAAGGCATTATCCAATCTTTTAGTCAAGTCCAAACATTTAGTCTTCGACTCATGAACTTTATGAACCAATGCTTTTCTTTTTTTTATAGTAACAAATAATTATCTACCGGGACAAACAAATCCTTGAGCATGGTATATGGCTGAGATATAACATCAATAATATTAATCATGCATTGTACTCGCAAGCTAATTGAAAACCATACACAATAAGATTGGATCTTGTTGGCAAATTTTCTATCCAGGGAGGTGATGTCTCATCCCAAGGAGGAGTGCACCCTTTGCGGCCAATTAGAAGAGTTTGTGAACGTGCGATGGATGGAGTGTAGGAGCCAATCCACCACTCGCAAGGCCAATCTATACCGTCAATGCCAGAGGAGACAGACAACCTTCTAGACCTACCTACAATCTTGGAGCCTGAGATGGAGGCAATGATTGATGCATTGATTCCCATGGATGTCGAGACATTTGATCCGCTTAGAGAGGAAGCATCCATACCATTATATGATGGGTGCCGAGTATCTCGGTTGAAGACATTGCTTGCACTCTTAAGTATGCAAGAAAAATACGGGTGGAGCGATACGAGTGTGACCGAGTTATTCAGGTACCTTGCACATAGGCTTCATTGATTTTTTTTTTGACACTATTATTACAAACATCTGTGCTTTTTCAAGGTGTTTTATGATTTTTTTCAGGTTATTGAAATATCATATATTACCACCTGCAAATACCATGCTTGAGTCTCGTGATGATACATGACATGTTTTACGGAAGCTTGGCATGGACTACAATAACGTCCATGCATGTATCAATGATTGCATACTGTTTCGAGAAGAATACGAGACTATGGAGACATGTCCAAAGTGTAGTGCTCACAGGTATCGACAAGACTTGCAAGGAAAAACCATCCCTCAAAAAGTTCTCAGACAATTTCCGCTCATCCCCCGCATAAACCACATGTTTCGTACGTCCGACATGGCAAGCTTGACAACTGGCATGTGCAGAATAGATCCACGGATGGAGTTCAATGAATATCAATGGATTCGCGTGCATGGAGCCACATTGACTCTACCTTCCCAAGCTTTGCACGAGAGCCAAGGAATCTTCGGCTCGGTCTCGCAATGAATGATGTGAACCCATTCGGTCTGCGCTCAACTTCTTACAGTGTATGGCCTATAGTCCTTGTCAATTACAACATCCCTCCATGGCTTTCTACGAAGAAAGAACATCTCATCCTTAGCTTGCTCGTCCTAGGCCGCTAGAAAGTAAAAAATATGGACATGTATCTTCATCCATTAGTCGATGAGCTTAAGATTTTGTGGGAGGAGGGGGTCACTGTGCAAGATATGAGCAAGCGCGATGGTCGGCGGTCAACCAACATTCGAGCCATTCTCATGTGGACGATACATGACTTTCCGGGATTGGGAGAGTGCTCAGGTGAGCAGGCCTCTGTTCTCGCTGGTAATATCTATATTTTATCTCATTCAATCACGTATTCACTAGGTCGTGGTGTCCTTACAGGCCTGGTTACCTCAGGTTATCATGCATGTCCATTGTGTGGGCCACAGTTAGACTCCCGAAGATCAGAACCATGAAGAAGATGGTATATCAAGGACACACCGCTTTCTTGCCGGAGGATCATGAACTCAGGGAAGGTTTCCTTGGATGACCTCCAACACGTATGAACGCCGCAAGCTGGTACGAGCTGAAAATGGTCAACCCGAAATCACATCCAAATGGAATGCGATGGTTCTCAGTTTTCTACGAGTTGCCATATTGGACCCACTTACAGGTCAACCACTTGTTGGATCCCATGCATATTTTCAAGAATGTGGGTAGCTTGCTATGGGACCACATCACAGGAAAGAGAGACACTATAGGGGCACGAATGGATTTGAAGGAGGTAGGTAAGATGGAGGCGCTTTGGCCGCAGTCGAGTGCTGATAGTCACGTGCAGCTTCCTCGCGCTCCTTGGGTTTTGTCCACTAAAGAATAGCATATTGTGAAGCAAGTAATCAAGTCTATCCGCACTCCGACGGGTATGATGCGTTCTCTCAGGTTCGCATTTTCTAAAGATGACCAATTGTCAGGGCTAAAATCCCATGATTGGCATAAGATATGTCAGGTTTGTGCTACGAATGGATTGTAATTAGCGTGGGCATTTTGCAATTTGAAAAGTGGCCATTATTCATAATGCTTTCTCATTTGTGGCAGTTTGTTCTACCGATCGCAATCGCAGGATGCCTTACTCTAGAAATTCACGGGGCCATTTACAAGTTGTCGACTTTGGTGCAATGGATCTCACAGAAAGAGACTGGAGATGTGGTGGTTGGAAATGGGATAGAAAAGCTCGCCAAGTACCAGATTGCAAGGTAAGATCGAGAGGAAGCGCGAGCTGAATTTCGACGTAGTACGCGTCATCGACCGATTCGATATCCCGAAGGCATGGAGGAGATGCCACGGTTTATGTCAACACGATGGTTGCATGGAGCCTTGACCGCAGCATCCAATGAAGGAACAGAGGTCTCAATGGAGGAGTGGGAATTCTCGAGGGGATGAAGTCCAAAGGTGATGAGGGGTTTAAAATCTGTCGTATCTAAATTTTATATGCGACATCTAATTTGAGTGTTTCAATATACAGTACAAAATATATAGTGCAGCGTGGTTGTGCGGACGGCATTTTCGCGTGCAACGTATTGACAAAATGCGCTCCACAATGGACTGTGGTGTCATGGCATTATTCGAGCAAGAGAGCCGACGACGAGCAACGGATCCGAACACGGTTGTGGATGAGATGGAGTATTTTGGGAACTTGCAAAGTATTATTACAGTGGATTATCGTAGCTTCTCCATGATACTATTCGATGTGCAATGGTTCAAAGTGGTACTTGGAGGAGCTGAAGCAACAGTTAGACGAGGTCCATCGGGATTTCTCGAAATAGATTCCGAAAAAAATGGATGGATTTGCGCGACACCTTTGTGATGCCAGCCCATTGTGAACAGGTGCATGGAGTCATTTGCTTGCTAATTGTAATACGACATGGTTTATGTCACAATGGTTTGAACTCGCTTTGTACGTGTTTGTGAACAGGTAATCTTCTATCCAAACCCCTAACAACCTCGATGGTGGTATGTTATACATTCAACTCTCCGAAGTGTAAGAGTATATAATCAAAGCGATGTTCCGAGCATAGATGAAGATAATATGCAAATAGAGGGGTCGATATTACAAGGGGTGGAGACCGTCAAAAGCTTGGAGCCAGCATCGGCTAACAATGATGAAAATACAGGAGTCCAAGAATTTTTTGAGAACGAGGCAGACTCATTCTTTTGTGGTGACATGTCTATCGACCTTCCAGTGTATGCGGAGTTGTGTCAGGAGATTAACATGGGACCATATGATACTTTATACTTGGAGCATCCACTTACTCAATTCGTTGATCAATCTCTTATAAAGGTACATAAGATATGCATTTTAAGAGGGATTTTTAAAAAATGATTTATATTACTGTGCTTTGTATAATTTAAATTAATTATTTTAACACCATTTTTTATATGTGCAGGTGACATTTTTAGGATGAGTCGAGGGATGAGCGATGAGGAGTTGCAGAACATCTTCGCACGCATGTCTCCAGACCAGCTCGCGAGATTCAGAGAGATGACAGACCAGGAGCTGTCTCGTTCTTCGTCAGAGCGCTCTGCGGGATTTGCTTCAGCGCGATCGGATGCTTCGGCTTCGAGCAGACGATCTCGATGCTCACGACTTGGGCCAGAGGAAGGGACTGCATCGAGATCAGGGGGATGCTGCTGTGGAGACACGGATGTGGTGTCTCCGTCTCGTTGTTCAGTTGGAGCTGCGTCACCTCTAGGATTTGTCACACTTGTGGGGACGTCTACTCCAGTTACTCCAGCTTTTGCGCAGCCGTCAGCAGGTGGCATCCCTTTGGGTGCCACTTCGAGAGAGGTTACCCCCATCGGTACACCGGATGTAGAGGGGTCTCCTGGATATGCCTAGGAGCGTGGACGTAGATGGGAGAGGACCCATCTTAGACTGACTCTTAGGGTTTATGGATATCTAGTGGATAGTAGGTCAGGATCCATCATCATGAATGATGAGGGGAGGAGGATGATGGCTTGCATGAGAGAGTTGTGCCAACAAGTATTTCAGCACAACGTCCTGGATCATTGGAAGAACATACCGGAGGGGAGCAAGGACTACATAGTAGCATCCTTGCACGAGGAGTTTTCGGTGCCAGCCGCAGTAGATAGATTCTCTACAGGCTGGATGATAGATTGCATGCATGCATACATATCACATAGATGATCCGACGCACACAAGGCAATCAAGAGTGGAGCTGCAAAGCCCGAGTGGTTAGATGCAGACGATTGGCGCCGACTGAGGAAGGAGGCTACAGATTCTCCAGGACATTGGAGTCAGCAGTGCAAGGCGGCGAGGGTACGACTCGAGGCCGGAGTGGTATCATCTTGGGAGTGGCGGCCACATGACATATTTGGAGGACTTTGTAAGTTTTTCTTTTGTTTTGCTTGTTTGTTTTTTTGAAATATTCTTTGTACTGACAATCATGTTTCTAACAGTTAGCATTTTGTTTTCTTTGTAGCATTCCATTACAAATCGCGATCCGCAAGGCCTTGAGACTCGATATACAGAGAGGCACGGTCTCAATGCATTGATCGACCAATTGTATAGATGCGGCGGCCTTGTAAGTCAATCATCTTTCTTGTCCGTAGTTACCATGAGATATTTGAATGCATTATTGTATGGTGGATTGATATGTTGTTTCTTTTTCTGTAGAATTCGTTCGATGCTCCTTTGCGGCGGGACGAGCTTTCGGGGAACGAGGATTTGTAGCTCGCCCTTGGATCCTTGGAGCTCACATACCTTTATTTTTTAGTCGCCTAATCTATGTAGACATTTTCTATGTATTAGTGATATCCTGTCATGATTGTACCAATCGCTTTTTATGCGATCATATATTTATTTCATGTATCAGTTTTATGATTTCAGTATACATTCTTTTTGTTTGCAAGCGCTTTGTATACAATAGTGCAAAAACTATTTTGTATGGCTCTCATACAGCACAAGCTGCCCTGCCGCAAAAAAAATTTTATCCCTGTTACCGTCGCAAATTTACTGCTCGCGTCGCTATTATCGTCGCTATGCGCGTCGCAAACTTACTGATTGCGTCGCTATTGGCGTCACATTTGCGACGCTAATAGCGATGCCAATTGCGACGTTTCTATGGCGTCGTTAATAACGATGCTTTTTGCGACGACGGGGGCAAATTTTATTGTTTGTATTTTCGTCACTTTAAATGCCGGTATAAGGTCTATATCTTGTAGTGAGACCTCTAATAAATTGTTTTCTTTATATCTTCCACCTCTATGTCTTGTGTGTCTAAGGTATTTTGTTCTTGCTTGATAATGTGATTTTTCCATATCTTGGGTTGACCAAATAGATGGAGATCCATATTTCTTGATAAAATATGGAGCATGGTTATATAAAATATGTTGCATAGTTAACAAATTAAAAAAATCAATTAGAAAACCCTATATGAGTCATACATATTATATATGCAAACTTCTTACCATATAGTGAGTGAAGTATTGATTATCCCAAGCTTTTATCATTGCCTTTTTTAAAAGATTCAATTGGTTTTTGAAGTCTTTGAGTTCATCATCATTCCACTCCTTTTATCTCAATAAAAGAATAATTTATCTAGTATTTTCAAAACATTGGCTTTTCTATTCCGAGCTTGTCCATTATCAGCAAGATCCTCAATTGCATTATATAGGCACTTTCACTAATTGTATCTAATAGTTGAGCCACCATTCCTAGAGTTTATCTTACCAAGTCTCCCATGAAAGTCTAGGAACCTTCTAGCCTTCACTCGACCAATAGATGACTTTTTGGAGACACAATTGCCATCCTTAAACTTTTAAAGATCTAGTTCAATAACAACAATACCACCATATAAACTAATTACATATAAAACTTTTTCAATCTTTGTTATAGCATCTTTTCTAGCTAATAATGGCTTCAGCTTCCATGCAAATCCTATATTAATATAAACAAACTTTTCAATTATCCTACAAAGCACATAAAGTATACAAATATGGGCATTCACTAAAGGAATATCTAGAATTGGCTTAAACTGTGGATCCTTGTTGTGTCTAGAGGGAGCTCTATTCCAATTACTTGAGTTCAACTCTATGGTTGGGAACATGCAATATAGGCAAGGAGATCTAGAGTTGACTCCCTTTGATACATTATACATACATTTAAGTGACTTTAAGTCACCATCTATGTGCCACTCAATCTTATAGTTCCCAAATCTTTCAACAAATAGCTCTTCTCCTGCTTGTTGTCTTTTAATAACATTAGCTATTGGTTTTTGATGAAAAACCCAATACAATATATCGAAATCATCTGTATCTACTTCGAATGCTCCTAGCGACTAAATGTGTTTCGATTGAGTACTAAATGACATTGAGGGATTGTTATTATTTATTGCAAAGTGAAGGAAGTGGAAAACAAGGCATCAAGAGAAAAAGCGCAAGGCGAAAAAAAGAAAAATATGCCCTACAAGAGAGTGGGCCCGAAAGAAATCTAAAAGCATGGGAATAACCACCAAGAGTACAAGACACAACCATGGAAGCTGCAAGAAGCCAACAACAAGAAGGCGCACCTTTAAATATAAAGGCGCAACTAAAACCTCTCTAAAAGAGTGCCACGCTCCCTTCTGTGCAATTTGTAACCATGAACAGGCGGTAGGACTAACCTAGGAAGAGAGGACAATGGAAAAAAAGGCCTAGGCCACGACTGGCCATGTAAGAAAAGGGGGATAAGGGGATGACTACCCAAAAGGGATTTAGGATTTTGTATATAAAGTTAAAAAAGTGAATGAGAGCTCATTCTTTGGGTGTGGCAAAGTAGACTCTTATTCTTCTCTTATTCTCCTCTTTCTTACTTGTGAGTGCTTGAGGGAGGGAGTATGAGTGGATGAGGGAGTGAGTGTGTGAGGGTGAGGAATCTTGGAGGTGAAGGCCTCCACCATCTCCTCTCTTCTTCTTCTTCTTCTTCTTCTTCTTCTTCTTCTTCTTCTTCTCTTCTCTTCTCTCATCTCGCATGTGGCTATGAAGGATGGAGCTTGAAGGAAGAGGCTTGAGGATGCTTGAGCACGCACCACGAATCGTGGAGCTATTGGAGTGCTTGAGAGAGAAAGTAACTGAATCAAACATTAAGGTAAGCTCACTACACTCGTAGAGAGGGATAGCACATCAACTATGTGAGAGACAACCATTAGTGCTCGCTTGAAATGCTTGAATAATAAGCGGTACGTGGGTCTTGGCGGCGGTTGAGCTCGAGCTCGCCTCTACATTTTGGTTCCATTACAAGGACAAACGGATTCAAGTTTGAGCGCTTGCATGCTTCAAATGGAGCATGGAAGTAAGGGTTTTATCCTTGAGCTAGAGCTTGAGATAGATAGGAGGTTTTGGGTCTTTAATCCATATTACAAGTAAGTATTTTTTTGTTTTTGATGATTAGTTAAGTAGGAGAAATCAATTTAGTGCTTTGCTCTCTTTTTTTTAAATTGCAATTAGAATAGGATAGGAGGGAAAAATCAGAGTGGGAAGCTTAAGATTCACTGCTGTAAAATAGTCCTGAACAGGGAAATAACAGGGAAAATATGGGAAAAAAAAGAGTGCTCAGATGTCTCGGAGTCGCAAGTGGGGTGATCGGGAAGGCTAAGGTGCTATCTAACAAGGACAGCTAGAAACCGAACACAACTCTATCTAGCGACCCATGGACAAGAGCGCTAGAGCTGTGTACACTTTGTTTTCTCACTTACTCTGATTTCCATCACCCGAAACACATTTAAGGAAAGTGAAGAGCATGGTTACGCATAGTGAACATAAAAGAATACACCCACACACACATGCAAAGAGTGACGGGCAGTTGAGAATTGGTTGCAATTAACAAGGAATTTACTCTGATATAAAACCTTAAAGGTACCTACCAGTAGGAGGAGACCCAAGAACATAGAAGGGTGATTGAATCCTCAAAAGTAGGACCAAGCAAGAAACAGAGCTAAAAATCCGGATGCAACAAGGACTGACACTATTGTGGAAGTGGATCTACCTAGCCTTATCAACTTGATTGACAACTTGGCAGAACAGGAAGCCTTGGACATGGAAGAGGCCAGCTCAGGCCATAGAAGCAATGAATAACTTGACCTAGGGATTTTTTCTAAGGCCATCCAGTAGTTAGTGAAAAAATATGATGCTCAAACCTGGCTAAAGCACCATAGTAGACAAGTAGAGGACATTATAGCGAACCTTGAGGAGAAGAGGAAGTTGGCATGCAAGGATCTGCAAGGCCTACTAGCCACATACAACCAGGATCAAAAAACTAGGAGCTTACACTAGAGCATGGAAATGCGAGAGATCCTGAGAGTAATAGCCCTAGCAAGTAAAAATCAGTCGAAGAGCAAGAGAGCGCTAAAAGAAGACCTCAAACTGAGCAAGCTTTTGATGCAAAGCGGCTGCTAGATAACATGGAAGCAGAGCAAAGCGCTATAGCATTAGCAACATCGCTACTAGTGGGATTAGGGGTTAACCAAGGCTCTAAGAGCCAATAAAAATTTCCTCTAGTGGCAAAACAGCTAGATAAATACCAAGCAAACGACAACCCGTGCAGCTTTGTGGAACAATTCGAGCAAGTCTGCGAGGCCAACAACCTCACTAATTCTATTTAATGCTCCCAAGCTTTCGAATTGTACTTAGGCGACAAGGGTCGGACGTGGTATACAAGTTTAGATGCTGGAGAGCGTGCCAATTTCAATGGTTTGAAAAATCTATTCATTAAGAGATTTTTCAAACCTGGGTACTCCGATAAGTTACTAGTGTGACTCATGAACGTCAAGTAGAGAGAGAAAGAGGATATGTAACCCATGAAGCCTCTTCAAGAGAATCCCTATGGACGAGTGACAACTAAAAGAGTGGCATCCACGGTATTCATTAATGGAATACGAAGTGAAGAACTCTACATAGCCTTGGCCAGCAACTTGAGCTTGTAGCGAGACGTACTAGCAAGGGTCTTTGAAGAAGCTAGTAGAGTGGACAACCAGCTCAAGCAAAGAGGCTTGGATCAAGAAGAATCCAGTGCCAGGAGTTTCGAGAGAGTCTCAATGTCGAGTGAGAGAGCAGACCCAGGCATGCACGACAAAGGGAAGGACATTGATCTGAGACAACAACTAGCAGAGATTAGGATGGACATAGCCAAAATTGTAGGAGATGATGAGACGGCCGCACCCACACATTCAATGTGTGCATTGTGGCGGAAACCATTTGCCAACTGAGTGTCAGGACCCTAGGTCACGACCTTGTGCTAATTGTGGTAGGTTCGACCATGACACCATACCTCGGAGGCTCCCATACTTGCAACCTTACGGTCAACAAGCCACCGATATTCTTTGGAAGGGGAGCCCAATTGGCTCTCCCGGGACCTAACGACGCCAAGCCGTCCATTCGAAGGATGGAAATAAACCTTGCAGGTATTCCTAGACCACCTAACCCTACATGACGCTCTAGTCCACTATGTGGACGAGCCTAGCAGCGATGAGCCTTATGTAAACCCATACCTATCGTACGATGAGGAAGAAAACACAATACTTATGGACTATCGACCAATACTAGTGATTGCGTTAGGAAGATGGAGAGGTAGAGGCCTAGGAGCATAGACCTAAGAGCCAATCATGTGTTGGACTTGCGGTCACCCAGGACACATTTCTTCGCGCTGCCGCGAGAGGGAGCAAGCAAATAGAGATAAGGCTAACCTGAGATGTGCTGAGTATAGAATCACTCATCTCTTTGTTGATTGCCCTAGGTAGAGGCCATCATCCAGTTTGAAAAATGAGCCATCGGTTCCATTGGGGTTGTTCGGCGTCGAGACACTCGATGGGGAGGCCACACCTATCCCATTGCATGTCATGACCCATGCGCAGACAAAGCATGTCCGCATATCATTGCCAGGGCCTAGCAACCTTGACGCAACCTCAGTTGAAAAGAAGAGTCGATAATGAAAGAAGAAAAGACTAGACACTAAGGTCACCCTCAAAACCGAAAGTACCACAACACTACCTGCTAGAAGGAAATTCATTGAAAAAGAGGAAGAAACGTTGGCTCCACGGATGGCTAAAAAGGGAAGTGCAAAGGTCAGGGAGTATCCCAACTTGAAGTGCCAATTCAAAGCCATCAAGAAGGTGAAAGAATCGGTGAAGGAGGCCTAGGAGCAACTATAAGATGCTGAACCCATACTAGAAGACGAGATCAATGATCTCTCAAGAATAAGAACACCAATCTCTCTCCCACAACCAAAATCAAGGAAGGTGATGGCACCACAAGCAGGGCCGTCTCTAAACAAAGTCTAAATGCTCTGGGCCAGCAAACCAGTCAGAGCCATTTGCCAAGAACCGCAGAATTAGGAGAGAGGCAAGCAGCTAGCAGCTTTCTCAATACACTGGTGACCACCCCTATAACTCTAAGCTTAGGAGACCTGCTTAGGCAACATCCAATGCTATGGCTAGAGCTGAAACAATGGGTTGAAGAACCAAATGAGCCAATTACCACAGGCTTGCCTGAGCACGATACAAAAACTCAAATACCAAGTCTGACGCTACATTCCATGCCTAAATCCTTGCACGTCAATGCCTTTTGGGAAGGCATAGAAATGCATACAGTCTTACCACAGTCTTAGCCCTGAGGGACATCACTAGAAAGGGGATTGCGAACATGAAGGCACGAGTGAGTGTGCGAAGCCATACAGTGATCCAAACTTGGGGTAATTCGTCGGTCGAAGCTGCTAGATTCAACGTCACACTAGCTAACTGAATGAAGGTGAGACTATTTGGCGTGTTGAAAAATTGGACACTAAGGATTGTAGGAATCCAATTCTCTGTCGACTTTATAGTCATGAAGGGAGTGGACTACGACATCCTGCTAGGCCGACCCTAGATACACAATGCGAGTCGTAGAGGACTCGAGCAACGGTTTTATCTTCCTAGGAAATCAAACGAAGGCCATAAGAGTGGAGATGGACACATGAAAGACTACGCATGTCCACCTGAATTCCATATCCACCATGCTAAAGGGTGATGAACAAACTAGGAGATCCTATGGGGCCCTTACCAAGTATATGACGTGCCCTGAGGACGAGCAAGATTGGATGCATGTTCTTGCTACTATCGACCTACTGTTCTTAGACACTGAGGAGTACGAGCAAGCCATCAAGGCAGCTGGAAAACTCAAGGACATATCCTCAATGCTAGTCTACATGATAACTGAAAACCTACGCAGAAGCCAAATCTCATCATGTTCCAATGTTGAATGTTCAAATGACTAGATTTTTTTGTTGATTTTTGTTGTTTTTTAGGCCTGAATCATTAAATTTTATGGATTTTGAGTGATGATTGGTTTTTTTGGAAATGTTTGAGAGTGTTTTAGATGATATTGATTATGTTCTAAAATCTCATAATGATTCTTAGTAGAAATATGAGGTTCTGTGATATTCTGATAAGTTCTGTTGAGGTTCTGATACCTTCTGTTTGGCTTATGTTTTGTTCTTATTTTCTTCTGTATAAAGCATGGATTGATGATTGATGAAGGTTGAGATATTTTGAAATCTTATTGAATAGTTTTTTATAGTTTGGAATTGTTTTAGTATGAGTTATGAGGCTCTGATGTTCTCTGATGACCTTTTGTTAACCCTCTGTAGACCTTTTGTAGAGCCTATGTTTCTGTTATGTTCTATTCTATAGATCTTCTGTATGTGTTCTATGATATGAGGATGTACTTTGGGAAAGTTTTCTAACTTTTGAAAATGATGAATCTAAGTTCAAAAGAGCTCAAGGAAGTAAAAGAAGTAGCTACTGAAGACTGAATAGAGGACTAAAGTGAAGTGATAGTAGTGAGTTATGAAGAGACACTCTAGTGGCTCTGGTGCCCTTTCATATCAGACATCCCTCTTAGGAGGTGCATCCACGACCTAAGAAAGATTATTGAGAGTGATTATTTAGTATTGTAGTGAGGAGATGATGTACTATTGATTGATTGAGAGAGAGAGAGAGAGAGAGAGAGAGTTAGAAATAGTCAATTCTATCAAAACAATGTATCTATCTATGAGAGATGAAGAGAAAACTATGAAAACAATGAAGATGAATACTATGTGATTATTTCCATTCAAAAATGGTGTATTCTTTTTTGTTTCTTATTCTATTTATGGATTCTATGAAGATGTTGAATATTATGGTTGATTCTATCAAATCCGTAGGAGATATCTACTATGATGTTGCAAGAAGATTTGTTTTTTTCCTTGTTGTGGTTCTCTAAAGAATGAAACAAAAGCTTATTGATGTTACAAGATAGATTTTCTTGCAGTAGAAACCCCTTTTCCTTGGTGTTCCTCTTGGGACTCCATGTTTTTTGTGCGCAGCCAGGGAAACTTGCCATCAACAAGCATCAGAAGAGGTTGAAAATAAAGAAAATGGCATTGCCAAGAAGAGGAGAATTCAATGGATACTTGCAAAGTTCCTTCTTCCACTGAAGAGTTGGAGATTCTTATTGCCAACGCTACTTTCTACAAGAAGTTCATCCCACAATGGCGGAAACATATTACCATCATGATGCAAGCTCTGTGTGATGGACTATTTCCTCTTTCAATTGAAGCAACGGAGACGTGTATCTTGGTGGCAAATTGTTTGGCAACAAACTGAAGAGTAGAAATAGAGAGAATGACCATCCATGGAAGATTTGACATTCATTGAGAAGTTTCCAAACATCATCAAGTGGGAGATCGTGAAGAAGCTTCAGGAGTCGTAGTCAGTGGAGATTCACAAAGAAAAGAAAGAAAAGAGGTGAAATTTATTTATGGATGCTCAACAACAAGACACGTGGAATGCTTGGTGTTCTGATAATCTTCTATTTGTCCAATTAGCAACCCATTGGAAGTTTGTAGACAGAGTGTTCTTTACAACATACACTATTGAAACCATCAGAAGCTGGGATTATTATAATGATGGTACAACAACGATCCTAAGAAAAATGAGTTTTGATACTTTTAGAATGGAATATCTCCCCCTCTATAGTGGTTTGAAAGTTGAATTCAAAGATGTTGGCCAGAAGAAACCTCCAGAGACTGAAGTCCCCCTCTAATTCTCTTCTGATGAGTACAGACCAATTGGTTGGAGCCAACCCCCTGATGAATGACGTAATCAAGAGGTAAGTGCTAGAACAAGTCCAGAGATACGTGAGAAGAGAGAATGCAGGAATCAAGATTGAGAAAGAGCTTGCAGCAGAAGCCTCCTTTGACGCCTTAAAAGCACTCTTTACAGAAGTCCCCATGGCGACTCAAGGTCCCCTTTCTAGTCAGATTCATCGTAGAAATATTGATGACATGCCAGCAAATGTAGTTCCATTGCCAATTTTTAAGGGAGAGTACAATGAAGAACTTGATCTTCATGTAGTAGAGTATATAGTATCATATGTGGCTAACAATGCTGAAACCCGCGAGCATTGGTTAGTATCTTCCCTGCCACTATCAAGGGCGTGACATTTCAATGGTATGAGAGACAAGCAGCAAGAACTTTTGGCACATGGGATGGCTTGAAGTTGGACTTCCTTACTAAATTCAAGCGTGATGGTGAGCAGATGCCAGAGGAGTTCATGAACCTAAGTTAGTCCTCTAGAGAGAGAGTAAAAGCTTATGTCTCACGAAAGAATCCATCCTGAAGAGATGGACCAATCATCATTTGGATGAAGGCATCCAAAAAGGAGTATTCCTTAGAGGCCTACAACCAGAAGTTTGCAAGTTCGTGGAATTGAGAAGACTAGTCAATCTACAAGCTGCAGTGGAAGGTGCAAGATTGTATGACAAAGTTAAAGCAAGGCTATCAATGACCTCAAGAAGAGCAGTCTTACCTCCTCCCATACCAGAAATGGTATACCCACCAAATCCAGTTCCAGGGACAGTTCCGTATCCCTATCCCCAGATGCAAACAGTGTCGCAATACAATGCACCTAATCCACAGTGGCCGTAAACGATTGCCTCAAATGATGGTTCAACCACAACAACGGTGGCCTCAAATAGTTTCTCCGATGGCGACTCAACAACAATGGAATCGTACCCATTGAAATCAACAACCCCAAGTCTCAATAGGAGCTCTGAATCAGAATCAAAATAGAGGACCTCTTGGATCGACCCAACCCGTGTATGCAGTAATAACAGAAGCTTCCCAAAACCCTACTACAAGTACTTCAAGAGGTGAAAATTTGAAGGACTACATATCTAACTCAGTCGCAAGTATTAAGAAAGAGCTAATGGATGTGATTACAGAATAGTTACAGATGCTGAAGGTAAATACCGCCAATATATCTACTCCTATGGGAGGTGGGAGAGATGTGATGCGTTCAAATACATGGTGCGGAAAGTACCATCAAGTTGAACATTTAGCCACTGAATATACCCAAAACCAACCATTCCTGGAGCCTTTTGTTCATATTGTTTAAGGAAGAACTATACAGAGGATATCTGCTCTCTAAAAGAGATACATGAACGAAGAAAGAAAGACGAAAATGCAAGATTCAAATTGCTAGAATCCAAAATGACAACACAAAACATTGCACCAAAGCCTAGGGAGTTTGTCTTAATTTCGATCCAAGGAGGTTTCCCTCTCAAAGTTACAGAGAATGACAGTTTGGCGATGGTCAGAGATTAAAGGTGGAATGTTATAAATGTGGAGAAAATTGTCATATCTCACCCAATTGTCTAAACCCTAGAAGACCTGTGGATTACAAGCCCTTATGCAGTCGATGCAAAGGAGAAGGCCATATTGCAAAAGATTGTCCAAGTCTAGCCCCTATGAACTCTACTTCTGATATCCAACAAAAGACCCAAGAACCTACTTCCAATTCGGTAAAATTGAAAGTGGCCGCAATAACGCGAGCAAAGAAAGGAGAATCTGTAGTTCCAAAAGAGAGCGTTCCTTCTGCTAAGACTGTGAAGTTTAATCTTTCTCAAGGAAAACAGAACAATGCAGTCCAGAACAATGTAGTACAGAGCACTACAAAGCCATAGATAGCTACAAAGATAGTTGTAGAGACAGGACTAGAGATCTAGGAAATAGAGGATGTATAATAACCTCCTCATGAGGAAGAAGCGCAGATGTTACCGATCTTAGAAGAAAAAGGGAAGATAAAAGTGGACGTGGCCCCATTTCTCAGTCGATTGGAAAAGCCTATGAATCCTATCAAAGAGTACGATTTGATCAAAGACCTAGACACCTTTAAGCCAAACCTAACATTTTGATAGTTGTTGATGCTGTCTCCTAGTTGTCGAAAAAGATTCAAAAGTATCTTGACAAGAAGACGCGGCCTAAGGATTGCTCTTCCCACAACAACAAAGTCCAATAGAGCCTCAGAACTTGTGAAGGAAGTGGATGTAGCTAACGCCTTCCTAGATCCGAAAACCCCAGAGATTAGTGTATGGATAGAAGGATGCTTTATTTCAGATGCATTGATTGATGGAGGTTCATCAGTAAACATAATGAGGAATGTGACACTGAAGGATCTAGGTTTGCAAGGAATTCAACCTACACAGTGGCTTATCAAATTGGCAGACCAAAGCAGAATCAAACCGTTGAGCATCCTCCCTTACGTAAAAACAACCCTTGCAAGAAGAGACTATTGGCTTACATATTTGGTGGTCAAACCAAATTCTTATGAGACCTCATACCCTCAGTTGTTGGGAAGACCTTGGCTTTTTGAAGCAAGAGCAAGGACAAACTAGTTCAAAGGAACCCTAACCCTAGGTAGAGGATCCAATAAAGTGATATTGAAGTTATATGGATTGCAAAAAGGCAATGGATCCACATCCATCGAAGTCATAACAGACTCCTATAATGAAGTAATAGATGGTACATCAGGAGACGAAGAGGTTATCAAATAGATCTTTCCCAAGAAAATAGAGGCACAGTCCCTAACAGTGGGCACTATAAGCCAACTACCGAAGGAAGCAAAGTCTTTGTCCATAGGAAAATACCTCCAACCTCAACCCAATTTGACTTCTAAAATCATCTCTGGCAATGAAATAGAAGCATGGATGTACTATTCTTCATGTTACATGGCAGTCGTAGAGATAGAAGTAGAGTCGGGAGCAGAGACAAAGGCAGAACCAGAAGCAGACACAGAGATGGAAGACCTGTTCTTCTCCTACAGAGCCTCCATAGAAATAATGATAGAGCCTCTAGAGGAAGAGGATGAAAATGATAAGGGGAAAAAAAAAAAGGTTATGAAAGTGCAATTGAATAAGTTCCTCTGATAGTAGATGATCTTGTTGATGTCCTTATAGAGACCTCAGAGGAGGCTGAGGATCTCGGGGTGTTGGATGAAATGGCCATGGTTCCATTTGGGTTGACCAATGGATCACAAAGCATACGGAATCTGCATAAGAAATGGATCAAAGATATAAAAATTAAGTTCACCAATGGCTTCTGTCACCCTGACCATTCAATCTGAAGAAAAGATAATGATGATGTCCCTTGTCAACAGAAGCCAAAGCTATTAGAGCCACGGCTTATAGAAGGTCCGTGCTATGTGACATTCCTGGACGCATCCTCTGAACATGAATCCCTGAGTCTAGAAGGAATCACCACTCACACAGAAGCAAACAAAGCTCTGATACCCTTTCAACAATCTCAACAGATAAATGAGTCATTTGTTTAGAAGGAGGATACCGGTTCTAGTGAAACATCAAACGATGACACTACTCCCTTGAAGGAGTCAAACCTCTATCCAGAAGAAATCCGTGAAGTGGAAGATGAAAGGCAATTGACATTCTTGGATGCTGACAGTACTGAACGTCACCTGAAAGTGGGTGTAAATCTTCCAAAAGAAGAACTAGTGGTTCTGCAAGACCTACTGAAGGAGAACTTAGACACGTTTGCTTGGTCGTACAAAGACCTGAAGGGGATCGACCCTACAGTCTATCATCACATTGATCTTGAACCAGATGTCAAATCTGTGAGGCAAAGACAAAGGCGTATGAATCCCAATTATTCTGCTATGGTGAAGGTTGAATTATTGAAGCTCCTCGAAGCTGAGTTCATTTATCCCGTGGCTAACAGTGAATGGGTTTCGCCCATTGTGGTCGTATCTAAGAAGAACGGGAAACTTCAAATATGTGTGGACTTTCGAAAGTTGAACTCCAAGACAAAGAAGGATCATTTTCCTATCCCATAAACCAACTATTGAACACAGTGGCAGACCATGAGCTCTATTCCCTCTTAGATGGATTCAATAGATATAACCAAGTCCAAATCGCAGAAGAGGACCAATCCAAAACAACCTTCACAACAGAATGGGAAACATATGCTTACAGAGTGATGTCGTTTGGGCTCTGCAACACCCCAGCTACTTTTTAAAGAGTGATGATGGCTGCCTTCCAAAATTATTTGCATGATTTCATTGAGGTGTATCTCGATGACTTTTATGTCCATAGCCTAATTCCGGAGCATTGAGGACACCTAGAGCAATGTTTTAACAGATGCAAAGAGTATGGGATTTCTCTCAACCCTGACAAATGCGTCTTTAGCGTCTCATCAGGAGTTCTTCTGGGCCATATTGTCTCTACACAAGGAATTGCAATAGACTCGGCGAAGATTGAGAAGATTGCCACCTTGACAACACCAACAAACCTCAAGCAATTGAGAGGATTTCTTGGCCATGTGGGCTACTACAGAAGATTTATTGCAAATTTTGCAACCAAGGCATCTCCTTTGCACAAGCTCCTAAGGAAAGATGTGGAATGATGACTGCAAAGAAGCCTTCAATACCCTAAAATAGTGCCTCATCAGAGCACCCATCCTACAATCTCTTGACTGGACAAAGGAGTTCCATGTGCACATGGATGCATCGGTCGAAGGGCTAGGCACTATATTATGCTAAAAGGGTTCTTCCAAGTTGGATCAACTAATCTACCTCTTCTCTCTCCTCTTCTTTCTCTCTCTTTCTTCTCTCTTCTCGACCTCTCTCTCTCTCTCTCCCATCTCCTCTTCCTCATCCTCCTCCTCCTTCTTCTTCTTCTTCTTCTTCTTCCACCATCTCCTCTCTCCATCTCCTCCTCCCTTCCTTTTCCTTCTTCTCTCGCCATCTCCTCCACTTGCCTCCTCTTCTTTTTTTCTTCTTCTCCATTTCCTCTTGTCTCTCCCCATCTCCTCCTCCCTTCCTCTTCCTTCTTCTCCCCATTTCCTCCTCCCTCCCTCCTCCCCTTTACCATCGCCATCTCCTCCTCTTCTCTTCCTCTCCTCTCCTCCCCTCATCTCCACAGTCGTTGCCTCCCTTCCCTCTCTCCACAAGAGCTGGCGACCTCCCTCCCACTCGCGCCCATCGCCCGCCACTCGCCATCCACACTCACCCATCGCTCGCCCGCCACTCGCTGTCCACGCCTACCGCCGCCACCGTCACCTGTCATTACACCCTTCCCCTCTCCCACCATACCACCCCTCCTGCCCGCCCACCAAACCCCCCTGCCCACTTGCCCCGCCCAAACCCCCCTTGCCCAACCAGCCCTGCCCAAACCCCCCTTGTCCACTAGCCCTGCCCAACCCCCCTTGCCCACCCATTGTCCACTCCCCCCAACCCCATTCACAACCCAAAAAAAAAACAAAAAAACAACTCCCTTCGCCCCCGTTCCCACACAGTAGCCTTCGAGTCCACTTTTCCCATGTTCTTCCGCAGCAACCCGTCGCCACCCCGTTGCCGACCTTTCCTTCATTTTCGTGTCACCACCGGGTCCCCACCACCACCTCATCCTCCCAGCTTGCTTGCGAATGTTCGTGCGAGTATTCACGTGGGTTGTGGGTGCGCTCGTATTGTGTTCGGGAGTCGTCCATCCGTGTTCACGTACAAGGACGCGCGTCTCGACTTGTCCGTACGGTGGTTCGTGCTGTCCGAGCACAAGCTCCTGTTCACACACAGCTTGAGTACCTCCTTTTTATTTTTTAAAAACATATTAACACATGAAAAAAACACTTAAAACCGTTTTAAAAATTCATAAAAAATCAATTTAAAAATGTAAAAATAGTTGAAATTTTTCTTACCAAATTGGGACATTTTTTGGTTTATTTTGCTGGTTACCATTTAGAGAATTAATTGCAAAAATTTAACAATCCTTAAAATCCTTCAAAATTCATTGAAAATTGAATAAAAATTCACTAAAAATCAATAAAAATCAAAATTAAATTCAAAGAAATCACAAAAATTTCCATCAATGCATTTAACTACTTTTGGAATATTTTATAAGCTAAAAAAGCCTTGACACATAATCATCCTATTATTTTAAGGCCAAAATGTTAAACTTTTACCTAAATCCATCGAACTTTTATTTTTATTTTAAAAATAAGCTTTAAAAATATTTAAAAATACAAATCCATTGTCGAAGCCTGATGATTCAATTCTCACTAAGGGTTGATTGCAAACAGCTATTTATTAAATTTGTTTTATAAAAAAACCATAATAAATAATAAATAAAATAAAGAAACAACGAAAAAACACATAAATAACAATAAAAATAACAATAACACCCAAACACTAATCAAAATTAACTAAACCAAATATGACCCCATTAAGCTCACCTTGATATTTTTTCAAAAAAATAAGGTATTTCATTTTTTTTTAGTGACTTTTGCATTTTTTTGTTGGACTCATTGCATCTTGGGACCCATCCGTGCACCCTCAATCTCTTGCATACACACCCTTGCCAGGTATTTTTATTTCTAGTTTTTTTTTGTCACCCCTTAATCACAATTAATTGTTCAAATGAACGTTAATCATCCACTTTTCCACGCGCACTCACGTCAAACACACATTTTTCTAAACAAATAAAATGAACTAGCCATTCACTTAGCATGCGCTTCGTGCGCTACAGATACATCTAAGTTTATTAAAAATGAAATCACAAGTACACGCACTACATAAAAATACTAAACACACACTTGATTTTTAATCAATGAATATGCATTTAGAGACCTGAGTCTGAATATCGGAGTCCGAGTTAAAGCACCGTTTCACCCCAATAATTTGTAATTAACATTTTAAGAAGGAACCGTCGTTTTCTTATTAAGATTTACAACCTAATAAAATTTGACCCATTTTTAATAATTTATTAAAACGAACCGTTTACTCAAATCATTCCCCTCACTGCACTTTTTTTCCTTTTTAATAAATGTGCTTTGTGGGATGGGTACGTGCAGTCTTTCGAGCTGTCATTGCTTACAGAAGTCTGGTTATGTCCTGAGTGGATTATTGATGTATTATGGTTTGATTGTATGATACGATTACGGGTGCAGTATGTAGTTTTCTTTTTTGCCTAATACAAGGATTCAGGGTGTTTGTTTGTCTTGCATAGCATAAAGCTTTCAGTTATATATGTCTATAGGTCATGCCAAATTTTTTTTAGAATGTGGATTGTTTGGGGTGGTCGATCGATTAATTACGTTTATGTGTGCTTATTCTGGTCGATTTCTTTTTTATGGATATTCTGTTGTTTTACAGGCATTCACTGTGATTGTCTATGTGTGTGGTGTGTGTATAATCTATCTGAACAGCGCCTCAAGCTCCTCCTCCAGTTTGCTACGTCCCATTGGTCTCTCACGATTATTCTTTATTGCTGGAGTCTGAACTTATTGGCAAAGCAGGCTTAGCCAAGTTCATCGCACTCTCATTACCACTCATTCACGGGGGGTCACTCATGAATATATGTATATATAACGTGAGTTCAAAATAAGGGGTTTTTAAAATACCATTTTTATACATTTTTTACATACAGAAGGGTGTCATATAAAGGGATTACTTACAGATTGAATAGAAAAGGGTTGTGTTTTATTCAAGAAAAATTCACAGATTAGGATATTTATAAATAGGCTATGAACGTACGTTATATAGAGAATATATATATAGTGAACCCCTCGAGCACTCATCCCAGAGGATACTGATACTTGTGATCAATTTCTAGCCTCTTACACTAAGATGTCTGGTCCTGTCAAAGAAACAATTGTCCAATTGACGCCTAAAAGTTTGGGCAAGGCTCTGTCTTTACGCGACTCTTTTCCTACTACTAGACAATTGTTCTCGAATGAGAATATCCTTAAATTGTTGCAAAAGCAGACACAAGATGTGTTAGATCCCAAGAAGGTTCTTACCACTTCTTGTATCAGTGTCTCCATGATCTCCAATCCTGTGTGGAAGCAGCTATGCCAGTTCCTTCGTGACAGGTTTATGCCTGCCAAGGCATCCTCTAATTACCGTTCAAAGAAGTTGATTACAGCTTCTAGAATAGTGTTGAAATGCATAATGATTGATTGGAGTTCCTCCCTTCTGTCCAAAATAGATCAACACTTTGTCAGAGCCACCAGGGGTAATGTAACTAATGTTACATTTGGTTCCTAAATTTCTGTCTTTTTGGCATATACCACCCCTTCGAAGGAAGTTTCCACCTTGATAGTTGATCCACAAGATGCTTCTCCCACTGAACACTCTGATGTCATCATTGAAAATCTTGATCCTATCCCTCCTATGATAGCTTAGAGGAAACGCTTAAAACGAGTGGCTGAATCATCCCCAGCCTCCTCTAATCTTCGTTCCCTGATCAATCTAGTAGTCACCTACCAGCTTTCTTTACAACGCCAAAACTTTTTAGAGCACATCGTGAGGGTACTCTGGAGATTTCCATCCCTTCAGGACAACACTTGGTAGCTAGAGATGCAATTCCCTTCCTATGTCAAGATGTTCAGCGTTCTATTGAGCTCTCAGTGACTGCATGTATCCAGCAGCTCTATTCCTCTTGCTATGATGAAGTCCAATACACCAAAGACGAACAGGCAAAAGCAAATGCAGAGCTATCTTTTGCTCATGAATGCTTTTCTGATCTTTGTACCCAAATGGAGCAATAAACTAAGATCATTGATGCTCAGAAAAAATAAAAATTTCGAGTTTGCACACTCAGTTGGTTGACACTCAAACCCAAGTGGTTAATATAACTGAGAAACGAGATAGATTGTTGAAGGAATCTCACGAGCTTCAGGCTTTGCTAGCCGCCCAGACAAAGGAGCTTAAGATAGCAAATACCACCTTAGACCAGAGCCAAAACCAAATTCAACACCTTAACGAGAAACTAGTCCAGTTACGTTCTTCTTCACAGAGCCCTATTGTACATCCAGTTCCTTCTTTGATCCCTACGGACTTCGCAGTTCTCCAAAGACAGGCCACGTTATATCCGTTGTTTCAAGCTAAAGTGAAAATATTGCAATTCAGGATGGATTTATTATGGTCTACATTTGAGCAATTTCAGGAGTATATTCCTCCCGACCATTTCTTTTTTGTCCACTATCAATTGTAGAAGTTGGCATTCTATATTAAGCTCTCAATGATGGATCTACCTCTTCTCGAGGATGATTGGAGTGGAGCCTGATCTTCTGATTTGCTAACAGAAGTTGTTTATATGGTCTTTGAATATTTTGTGACTTTGGATACAATGTTACTGTCTTATATGTATCTACGAGGTGATTTGTTAATTCCAGACGATGTAGATCTGGCTTGGTATGTAGGGGATGTAGTCTTACAAGCTACCTTATATATCAACCATTTGGAGTTGAGGATAGATGAAATGTTCCAGTGCTATTCTTCTAAAGTGGTTGCTTGCCTGACACTTTATGGCATTCAATGATTGATTCTGTAGTCCTGAACCAACGACCGAATAAAGTCTCTACTCATGTACAGAATACTAACCAACTGAGGGTGGATCTTTTAGCTTATCTTTCCAAGAACCATCCATTTGATTCATCCTTCTTTGATGCCTACCATTGATTATCTATTTTAGGTCCCTCCGTTCCTAGCTTATTTTATTATCAAAAAATGGCCCATCGCTATGATGCTTATTTTTTCCTTTATTAATCCAACTCAGCAGCCATCTTACCTCTCATTTTCCAACCTCAGGGTGCTCCTCAAATTCCAATCTTTACCTATTGTTATTTCATTAAAGATCGAGTCTTTTTCCCTTCTCTGCCTTGTCCTTCCCCATCTATCCATATTCCTTCCACTTTTCCTGCTTATCAATTAACACCTTTCTTAGCTGATTCACCTAAATTTTCAGCTAATCCTTCTTTAGCTTATTCCTCATTTTATGATTTTGTCTACCCATCTCTTCATCCTCTTTTACTCATCCCTCTTTCATCTCTTACCACTTCTATTTCTCAATCCCCTCAGTTGGTTAGTAGGTATGAAGGATTTGATCAGACGATTCTAAGAAGAAGAGGATGGAGCTCAACTGACTTTCTTACGGCACCACAGATTAATTGGCCATTAATTCTAGGGGACTGGACAATTGCTAGTCAAGCATACCAAAATTATCTCCATTTTACCCAACAATATTCACAATCTCCAGATCCTTAGGTGAGATTTACAGCCCATTTTGCTTGGTACCTAGCATATATATATAAGCATTCCCATAATGATCAAAAGGCCATTCTAAAGTTATGCATGAATGTCAATGTGAACATTGATTTCCAACAACTGGATGTCTTATATTTTCATGCCCTTTGTCTACCTAGCAAATACCTTGTTTTGCTATAAAGATTGTCATGCCTTCAATTCTTTCAGAATCCTCCAAAATCTTTTGTAGATAAATCCTTATCCATGTATCATTTTCGTAATCATCAAGCTTTCAAGAGGAATCATCTTCACTAATATCCTTGGATGTACCTTCTATGCTTCTTAATGATATACCTCTCTTTTGGGGGTGCCACTCAGATGGTTGTTTTCTATTTGTGTTGTATTAATTTTTATGTGATGTGTTCGTGCTAGTTGAATATTGGATTTGTTCAAGATTTCTATTTTCGACTATTGACACTGATGGTGATGGTGGATGGAAAGCCTACGATGCAACACTGAAGAACCTCTTAATCCTTTACAAATTCGTCATGACTTTCTATTGTTTATAAGATGTGTTACTGGACAACAGTGTTTTTCTTTAGTTGTATTCTTTCTTAGACATAGGTGATATGTTGGAGTCGTGGTTGGGTGGATTATTCAAGATGCTAAAGAATATCGAATTAAGCTCTTTACTGAACTTATATTCTTATTTTCCTTAGATTGCGAGGATGCTTCCTTTCTAAGTATAGGGATATGTTGAATGCTTAAATGACTAGATTTTCTAGTTGATTTTTGTTATTTTTTAGGCATGAATGGTTGATTTTTCAAGGATTTTGAGTGATGATTGGTTGTTCTGAAAGTATTTGAGAGTGTTTTGGATTATACTGATTATGTTTTGGAATCTTATGATGATTCTTAGTAGAAATACGAGGTTCTGTGATGTTCTGATAGGTTCTATTGAGATTTTGATACCTTCTGTTTAGCTTATGTTTTATTTTTATTTTCTTCTATATGAAGCATGGATTGATGATTTATGAAGGTTAAGATCTTTTGAAAGCTTATTGAATAGTTTTTGATAGTTTGGAATGGTTTTAGCATGAGTTATGAGGTTCTAATGTTCTCTGATGACCTTCTATTAATCCTCTATAGACCTTCTGTAGAGCCTCTATTTTTGTTCTGTTCTATTCTGTAGATCTTTTATATGTGTTCTATGATATGAGGGTGTACTTTGAAAAAGTCTTATAACTTTTGGAAAGGATGAATATAAGTTCAAAAGAGCTCAAGGAAGTGGAAGAAGTAGCTGCTGAAGACTGAAGAGAGGACTAAAGTGAAGTGACAGTAGTGAGCTATGAAGAGACACTATAGTGGATTTGGTGCCCTTTTATATCAGACATGCCTCTTGGAAGGTACATCCATGACCTAAGAAGGATTATTGAGAGTGATTATTTAGTATTGTAGTGAGGAGATGATGTACTATTGATTGAGTGAGAGAGAGAGAGAGAGAGAGAGAGTCAGAGATAGTCAATTCTATCAAAACAATGTATCTATCTATGAGAGATTGAAAGAAACAACTATGAAAACAATGAAGATGAATACTATGTGATTATTTCCATTCAAAAATGGTGTATTCTTTTGTGTTTCTTGTTCTATTGATGGATTCTATTAAGATGTTGAAGATTATGGTTGATTCTATCAAATCCGGTGGGAGATATCTACTATGATGCTGCATGAAGATTTATTCTTTTCCTTATTGTGGTTCTCTAAAGAATGAAACGAAAGCTTGTTGATGTTACAAGATAGATTTTTTTGCAGTAGAAACCCCTTTTCCTTGGTGTTCCTCTTGGGGCTCCATCCAAGCTCGGAACAATAGACGAGAGCTCCTGGAGATCTTAGGATATCTGATAGACAAATTGGATGGTAATCAAGTTATAAATCTCAAGTCACTCCAAAATCTCTTGGACGAGCTGAATTGGCGATGGTCCAAAGTGCACAATCTAAACTTTAGGTACAATTGGGCCTTGATCCTTGATCAACAAGAAGAGATGGAGAATTATGAGCAACCGGACAAAGATAGCTTTGACGTCGAATATGAGGACTATTGTTCCTTTAGTGATGAGAGCGAAAGGGAAATCAATACCCTAGAATACGACATTGCAGGCCGTATAATCGAACAAATATGAGTAGACCCTAGACCCTGCAAGTAGAGTGCCCTTAGAGTAGTGAAAGAAATCAAACACAAGGACTGCGATAAAAATTGGTTGGAGCACACAGGTGCAATCGACTACAAGCAGGTAGGCCTAGCCCGTCATGCACCACTATTGCAAACGAACTCATCTTCTAAGCTACGACCACTAGGAGAGAGCCCCTCTTCTAGCAAAGAAAGAGAGTTTGATTCTGAATCGGAAGTTAGTTCAGATAGTGACCCTGAAATACCTCGAACCCCCAAGACTAGACACACCAAGGGGGACCTACCCGTCCATCTAAGATGCCAATGGTTAAGGGAGGAACGACGGAAGCTACCAAAAGAAACATAGATAGAATAGCAGTGAAAATCGCAAGACCTACCAAAACGATTCACGAAGTTCAAAAAGGGAGATAGGGTGGTGATCTTGTTGGGAGCCAAACGACAGAGTCAAGCAAGCGAACCAATCAATGGACCCACCAAGGTCAAGGAGGTCAATTTAGCCAAGGAGAGGGAGACTCAACTACCTGTCTTTATAGTCGATGACTTGGTTGAGCAAGATGAAGCAAGTCTCATTACTCTCTTACGAGAGTATATAGACATCTTTGCTTGGTTCCTAGAAGATCTCAAAGGAGTGGTTAGACTGAGTGTGGTGACTCACAACATACCCATGACACATGACGCAACACCAGTCAAGCAGTGACTGTATCCCATGAATCCAAAGCACGCCCATGCCGTGAAGGAAGAAATTGATAAGCTAATAAGAGCAGGATTCATCTACAAAATTGAACACACATACTGTGTTTTCCCCATAGTCAAGCATTCAGTGCTTCTTAGGACATACAGGGTATTATCGACGATTTGTGTTAAACTATGCATTGATTGCTAGACCTCTATACAAGCTATTGATTATATTGGAATGGACCAAGGAATACCAACGTGCGTATGAGGAACTAAAAAAGGCTCTTACCATGGCAAAAATTCTACGAGCCCTAGATTGGGCACTCACGTTCAATGTGCACATTGACGCTTCGAAATTCACCATAGGAGCGGTGTTGTGCCAACCTGGTAAACACAATCTAGATTATCCAATAAGCATTGCTAGCAGAAAACTCAGTGAGACTGAAATGACTTACTCAAAAATGGAGAGAGAGGGCTTGGCCATGGTGTTTGCTATAAAGAAGTTTCGACATTATCTTCTGTCTACGCCTTTTACCTTCTTTGTGCATAAAGAAGTTTCCTCCCTTAACCATTGGCATCTTAGATGGACGGATAGGTCCCCCTTGGTGTGTCTAGTCTTGGGGGGTCGAGGTATTTTAGGGTCATCCAAAAGAAAGAGAGTTTGATTCTGAATCGGAAGTTAGTTCAGATAGTGACCCTTCATCCAAAAGAAAGAGAGTTTGATTCGGAATCGGAAGTCAGTTCAGATAGTGACCCTGAAATACCTGGACCCCCAAGACTAGGCACACCAAGGGGGACCTACACGTCCATCTAAGATGCCAATGGGCAGAAGCACAAGCTATGAGAAAAAATGACGCTAGGACCACTGCCAAGTTCCTATGCAAGCAAGTGATCTCACAGTTCGCAGCTATCCTATTGAATTAGTCAGCGACCAAGGCACTCACTTCATCAACAAAGTGACAGCTCACCTCTTGTTCTCCTTCCTAATCATCCATCGGAAATCTTCGCCCTATTACCCTCAAGAAAAAGGTCAAGCTGAGTCCACAAATAAAACCTTAGTAAACATCCTAACCAAGGTCATCTTTGCTTCGCGCAGTGATTGGGATAACAAGTTGACGGCGGTCTTGTGGGCCTCCTGCACGGCTTACAAGATGGCTATAGAATAGATCCCCTTTCACTTGACCTATGGTATGGAGGTAAATCTACTCTTGGAGTTCTTTGTACCTAGCCTCAGGATAGCCCTTCAAGAGAGATGGAATGGGAAAGAGACACGAACGGAGCGCTTAATTGCACTCAAATGCTTGTCGAAAACCTAGCTTTTAGCCACCCATGTGCTAATATGCGAAAAGGCAAGATGCAAAAGCTGGTTTGACAAGCATGTCAAGTAGCGCAACTTCAAACAGGGTGACTTAGTACTACTGTACTCACTCAAAGGACATAAGAAAAAGCTAAAGTTTGGGAGATATGACCTTTTAAGGTTCGAACCATCAGTCAAACTGGCAACATAGAACTTGAAACTCTAAAGGTTGAGGACATAGGCTTCTTCAATGATAGCCGCATAAAGAGGTACTTCCCTCCCACATACCCATTGCATGAGTCCCCAATGCTAACATCTCATATCCACATACGAGTAGCCACTATCACTGAGATGGACAATGAGGATGAGGAAGCAATAGAACCATCTTACCTAAGCATGACCGTCACTGCTAAGCACACATGCACCATCAACGCATTGATCAATGAGGGAGCTGATTTTAATATCTTAAGCCATGACCATTGGACCCAACTTGGCAAACCGCAATTGCAAAGCCCACTAATGCTGAGCTCAACCCTTATGGAGGCCAACTCTACACACTTTTGGGAAAGTACAAGGTTACAGTTTCTATCGAGTCTGAAAACATGCTGGTAGCCTAGCAGCGTGACTCCCTCCAAGTCCGCTAGGCCACCAGTAGAGAACCCCATCGTCAAGTCTAAGGAGGGGGGTCATGACTTATCATGACCCGCCAAACCTCAATGCTGGCAACCCGTTGAACCCAACACTGAAGTCAAGAAACCCTAGTTCAAATGGGTACCTAAACAACAAGGACCGCCACCTAGGAGCAAAAACCCATGGCCTTGCAAGGCTAATGACCCACACTCAAAACCTAGGAGGCCAAGACGAAACTATAAACATCGACCTTATTGCAAGCGCAAGGCTATTATGTGGGTAACACTTGGATTTGGCTCCCTAAAGCCAAAACAACCAAAGATCCTACTCAAACGCCACCCTCAAGCTTGACTGTACAAAACATCATGCTAGAGACACTCAAACCGCAAGAGAATCGAACCGCTAAGTCCATAGAACCTCCAAAGCCTAGCTCAGTAGGGCCTAAATCGATCTGTTGCTCGAAACCATAGCCTGCTACTGACAAATCACCTAAATCTAGTCCTGATGGTGCCGCTCAGACCTTAGAAGCGCCTCTACATGTGTCAATTGCAGCTACAACCAAACCCATCAAACATAAGGCTCAGCTATATCCTCAGGAGCAAACCAAGCAACAAAAATTAGCTGTTGAACTCTCTAGTGTTGTCAAACCTCAACCACCTGCTGGGCTTAGACCCTCTTATGAGCGGCGATCAATTCTAACCTTGGATGTGGACTTAGCTGAAAATAATGGGGACGACTTGGTTGATTGCCTAAGATGCTTGGATGCTACTTTCATGGCATTGGCTAAAAGCTACAATTGACTAGAATTAGGTTTCTTGGAAGAACCTATAGCAACAAAAGTATGAACAATCCCTTGCTCTTGGGAGGAGTCAAATTTTGCATTTGTTAAGGCTTCCGAAGCAGTTGAGGAGTTAATTGTAAATGAGATATCCAAGGAACAAGCAATCAAACAGCGTCTCATTACGTTGTATAGCAAGAATATGATCATGGCCACAAACCAAGAAATCGAGAAGTTGAAACAGCTTTCTAACAATGACTCTTCCTTCTTGCAAAAATGATATGATCTACGACTGCAATGGGAGCTAGAGGGATGCAGAATAATGACCAATGTTGAGCAGCAACGTGCGGTCAAAGCATCAGAATACGACCCAACCTATGTAGCTCCAATTTCATATAGGGTGTTGACTACCCTCCGTAATCGACCCCTCGAAGAACACATTAAGAGACATCCTTATTTGGATTGCATCCTCATTAAGGAGGAGCTGCATGTTGCTAGCCGAGTGGACTCCGATGACTTCTTGCTAAATGTCCTCACTTACATTATGCATGTAGGCATCCACCCTTTTGATATGGCTAACTATGCTAATTTAGAATATAATCCAAATTTCTACGCCTGGCTCATGCAAAAGTAAAACACTAAGATTATCTATTGAAGACCCTTCATCCTCTAACCCTTTAATCCTAGGAAGGATTCTTCTCATTTCAGAAGGGGGAGGGGATAAGGTGAATCAAACCAAACACATAAGGAAAACAATAAAGGAAAAGCACACATTGCAAGGGTAGGATGCAACAACTTGTGATTGAGGAAAATGTCAATAAAATTTGAAATCAATAGACTACTAGGAGGAAAAAGTCTACTTTTGCACTCAAGCATTTCAATTCAGCATGTACGTACTCATTTCCTGTTGCTTGTAATTATTCTAAAAACCTCTAATGGTGAATATGGCTTCATGATAGGCATCCATCATGGCAAGCCAAGAAAAGGCTGGTAAATTGCCTTTTTCAAAAGAAGAACAAGCAAAATATGGACTTTCAGTAGAAACACAAGCCTTCAACCAGTTCAAGTTCCAACCTAGAAGACGTGGCCATTGAAGAATGGGCTGTGAGGCAAATCATCTAGCAATGCAATTTGTAGAAATACGTGAAAGCAATAAGCCAAGGGGTGGACTACTTCCACTATGCAAAGTTCTTAAGGACTTTCCATAGGAACTACAGCACTATAATTGTGCATGAGGAAGTCAGGTGCAGATTGAATTGACCCCGGAGCTGGTGGAAAAGGCATTGGGCTTGGCAAACAAAGTAGAGAGGAAGTCAAAGAGAGATGTATATGCCTTGCTAGAAATGGACAAGATGAAAGTCCACATCAATGACGGCATCAGCTTGGTGGATATCCCAGATCCCGAAGTCCAACTCCAAGCCAAGATGGTACATGCTCGTTTTCTAGTCAAAGGTACAACACCATCATGAGCCGCATCAACATCCCCCTACTAGAGAGCATCGCAGCAACGTCGCTAGATGAGGTGAACCTCAACGGTTTTGTGAGGAAGACCATTGAAACCTCAGCAAAAGCTTTGGCAATGGGAGGACAGCCTATCGGAGAAGAATCTCCTACCACCAAGGCTAAAAGGAAAGCTTCGCCTTCACAGGCTACAACCATCGGATTCAGTGGGGTCCTCATCGCGATCATCAAGGAAG
This sequence comes from Lygodium microphyllum, assembly GCF_053477565.2. NCBI lineage: Eukaryota > Viridiplantae > Streptophyta > Polypodiopsida > Schizaeales > Lygodiaceae > Lygodium > Lygodium microphyllum. Next base: position 379,997 of record NW_028229531.1, on the reverse strand, counting down.
CCTTGGGACTAGGGCAAGAAGAAGTAGGAGGAGTAGATGAAACGCCAAGCAGGTTTCCATATCACCAAGAACAGGAGGCGTAGTCTAGTGAAAGGACACTGAGTGAGAAAGAAGAAGACAAGGAACAAGAAGAGCAGACTAGCCGAGGGAAGGCTAAAAGGTGAGAAAGATCGAAGCTTGCACTCGAGAGCTATGGCGGGAGAGCAATAGCAAGAAATAGAGAGACAAGAAATGGAAACTCCAACAGTCACAATGTGTGACCGGGCCTTCCTTTATTCAAACTATCACTAAAAGAATAAAGAATAAAGTGACGATGACGGGCGTCCGTCACTTGCAGTGTGCAATGGTGGTGACTATCAGTGTAGTAATACACATGTGGCTAGGCGGAGGCGCCTTTACCCCCAACAACCTCCCACTTAAAGGCAAATCTGCCCTAGTGAGGAGTGAAAAGAAAAAGAAAAAAAAAGACAGTACAACATATACACTTGTACAACAAGATGAGGAAAGACGTCATCTCATCCCACGGCCATCAACCTCCTAAGGAAGGCAAAGCGCTCTGTAGAGAGGCTTTTCGTGAGCAAATCTGCAAGATTCTGGTCAGTCGAGATCTTGACAAGATCAACAGACTTGTCCTCAACGACCCCACGTATGACGTGATACCTCACCTCAATGTGTTTCGTCTTCGCATGGAAGACCGGATTCTTGGCTAACTGAATAGCACTCATAGAATCCAAATGCAGTGTAATGGTAGCATCAATACCAAGGTCAGCAACCAAATGACCCAACCAAATGGCCTCCTTACAAGCCTCAATGGCTGCAACATACTCGACCTCTATAGTAGAAAGGGCCGTGCATTTCTACACCTTGGACAGCCAAGAATTAGCACCTCCAGCATAGGTGAATACATAGCCGGAAGTGGACTTCCTACTATCTGCATGTCCTGCATAATCAAAGTCAGTATACCCCACGACTCCTATATCCTGGCTGCCATAGTATATGCACATATCTGCAGTGCCCTTCAGGTCCCTCATGATACCCTTCACGGCATCCCAATGCTTCTTGCCAGGTGTAGCCATATAGCGTGCCACAACACCAACTGCAAAGGCAATATCTGGATAAGTAGCAATCATGACATACATAATACTGCCCATTGCGGATGCATAGGGAATCTTGGCTATCTCGGCCCTTTGTTCATCTATTTGCGGACAATCAGCCTATGATACCTTCACATAAGAAGGCAATGGACAGTCAATAGGCTTTACGTTCTGCATGCGGAAGCACTCAAGGACTTTATGAATGTACTCCCTTTGTGATAAGTAGAGGAGTCGCTGATGCATGTCGCGTCTAATGCGTATACCAAGTATGTGAGCAATTTGTCCCAGATCTTTCATCTCAAAGCTCTTCTTGAGCTAAGCCTTAAGAGCATCTAGCTCATCATGAGCTTTTCCTGCTATCAGCATATCATCCACATAGAGTACCAAAATCAATAAAGAACCATCATGGGCTTTCTTCGTATAAGATACAGATCCATAGCACTCCTGCTGTAGCCCTGTGACTACATAAAGGCATCAAACTTATGATACCACTCCCTAGGTGCCTGCTTCAAGCCATAAAGACTTTTCTTCAATTTGCACACTAGGTGCTCCCTGCCAGGTTCTGCAAAGCCCTTAGGCTGCTCCATATAAATCTCATCATGCAAGTCCCCATGTAAGAAAGTCGTCTTGACATCCATCTGGTATAAATCCAAGTCAAGCTGACCAACCAAAGCCAAGACTAAGCACAGGGTGGTCATCTTAACCACAGGAGAAAACACCTCATCAAAGTCCACACCATGCTCCTGCTTAAAACCCTTTGCTATCAATCTAGCCTTGTATGTTGGCTTGGGGTGTTCAGGGGTACTTTTCAACTTGTACACCCACTTGCATGGCAAAGCCTTCTTGCCCATAAACAAGGAAACCAAATCCCAAGTGTCATTCTTATGCAAGGAGTCTATCTCAGACTACATAGCCCTCTCCCAGGAGTGATTGTCACCCCTGTGCATAGCCTCATCATAGGTGAAAGGCTCTCATGCATCTGTAACCGAGACGTAATGCATCGAGGGCTGAAATCTATCAGGTGGACGTCTGTCTCCAGTAGACCGTCTCACAAGAGGCTCTGCTGACTGCCCAGCTGTCTCCAGTAGACCGTCTCACAATAAGCTCTGCTGACTGCCCAGCTGTCTATCCAACACCCTAACCATGAGCATTTGCTACAGCTGTAGGCTGTCCAACTAGATATGTAGAAGCTCTCGGCTCCTCCTGTAATATGACCCTGCGGATCTCAACAACTCTCTCAGGCTGCCGATACATCTTGTCTTCATGGAAGACTACATCATGACTACGGATGACTTTCCATGCCGCCTGCGGATCCAAGAGATGGTAACCCATCTCCCCTGCATCCCCATAACCAAGGAAAATTCATTTGACACTCTTAGGATCCAGCTTACTTCTCTTGTCCCTGGGCACATGGCAAAATGCTTCACATCAAAAGACACGGAGATACGCATAAGAGGGAGGTTTTCCAGTCCATACCTCCTCTTCAACCTAGAAATCCAAACCACTAGAATGTGATCTGTTTATGACATGTATAGCTATAATAACTGCCTCAGCCCAAAAGCTATGTGGTAGGCATGCATAGCTAAGCATACTGCATACATGCTCCTGGATGGTTCTATTCATCCGCTCAGCCAAACCATTCAGGGGGAGGGGGGGTGTAGGGGACGGTCAACTAACACTTAATACCCATCTCATCACATAACTACTCAAAAGCACGTGACACATACTCACCCCCATTATCTGTTCTTAGAAATTTTAGCCTATATCCAGACTGGTTCTCAACCAATGCAAGCCATCTTTGAAACACAGCCAATCGGATTTCAGCTTAATGAGATAAGCCCAAACTTTTCATAAAAAAGCATTTATGAACGGAACAAAATACTTTACACCACCCATAGACTGACAAGGCATGGGCCCACAGACATCCAATGTACCAATGCCAAGGGCTCACTCATGCGTAGCCTACCAGACTTCTTATGCATAGATCTAGTCTGCCTGCCATAAAGACAATGCTCACATGAATCAAAACATGCATAATCAAGGGGCGATAAGTATTGCAAACCAGAAAGCATTTTCATTTTCTTCAAAGATATATGGCCCAAACGAGCATGCCAAAGAGATACATGTGGGAGAGAACCCACAGACAAAACATGATCAAGGGAAGAAGCGGATACAATCAAGGGAGAAAGGCTGCGAGCCTTGGTACCTCTCGCAATCACAAGCCTGCCATAAGTGATCTTCCATGTAGAGTCTCCAAAAGATACATGATAACCTGCATCATCAAGCTGTCCAGCTGACAGAAGAATGCGTGTCAAAGCAGGTACATGACGTACATCCTACATAACAAAACTGCCGTCAGAAGGAAACTGCAGTCTGTCACATCACCAATGCCCACAATATCAAGAGAGTTGTTATCACCCAAGCGCACAGAACCCAAAACAGTACGATATGAATGAAACCACTCTCGACAAGGTGTCACATGAAAGGACGCACCTGTGTCCAAGAGCCAACACTGCATACATAGAGTGTATCTCTGTCATCTGCAAAGCACTAGAAGAAGCTGCAAGGATATAACCATCATCAACATCCTCAGGGTGCATAACATTGATCTCTTCAATTTTAACACTGGACTTTGAATGCATTATGCTGTGATCAGAAGACTTATCCTGCAATTTGTCTTTTCCCTTATCTTTGTGCCTTTCATTGTGTAGTTTCTGGCATTCTGGCCTAATATGGCCCTTTTTTCCACAATGGTAACAAGTAACATCTGCATTCCTGCCACGGGATTTGCTACGTAACTTCCCACAAGACTTGGACCGGAATTGAGCAAACACCCAAATATGTCACCAAAGCATCCGTCAGTGTGAGTAGGCATACCCCCTAGATAATAGGGCAAAGTATACATAACACTGGCAAGACCTGATACCAGTAGGTGTATGCTCACTAGAGTGCAAAGCCCAAGCTCAAGTCAAAAGCAATTCCAAGATATCAGCGCATGAATCATGCAACATGTAAGTGTAAGAGATCCCAAAGTCTCAAGTATCTGCAAAATGCTCAAATAGCATAAACCTCTTGCTCAATATCGGTCAAGCATACAAGATGCTCCCACTGGCTCAAAAGGCGGATAAATGAGCTCAACAGCTCAAGCAAACCAAGTCAAAGTACCAAAGACATGTAACCAAGACAATGCCTCAATAGCATCCAAGGTCGTAATGGAAAAGGCCAAGTCGTAACAAAAAAATCCAAATCAATGTCAAACTGCTCAAGGAAATACTCAAATGAATGTCGAGACAAGCTCAAAAAACTGCCATCCACAGCCAAAGCATAAAGCATTCACCAAGACATCATAACCCGTACTGGGTAGCCTAGGCATAAATCATGTCATACATGAAATGCCAGCTGCAAAGAAGTGACAGTCAAACCTAAATCGAGCTCTAATCTCAACTCAAAAGTATTTCGGAGTATAAACAAGACATGTGGCATAGTCTAAATGCATCATGACATCATACCGAGTAGCCGAAAGCACCCCGTGAACAATAGGCATAACCCAACTGTAGCATAAATAGCTTCAACCCTGAAGTTTTCAACAACATATAACCTCTGTAAACCAAGCAAATCAGTGCTCAATCCAAGCTCAAATCCATAGGCAAACCATAGGCATGCATTCCCGTATATGTAGGCACCAATCGGGCATAATTGGGCATCAAATGTCAAGACCTGTAAGCATAAAATTGAAGTAACAGATTGCTACCCTATTTTGGACACATTTGGGATTGTTCAAAACAGTCAATAGCTGAGCTAAATCAGCTCCAAATGCGTCTCACATAAGAGGCATAACATCCTGATCTGGTATCAATAGAAGCATCACATAAGCCATAGGCATACAAATGCATGCTGTCTCAGACTTGAAATCTGTTGAAAAATATTATGTTATCAGAATTTGGCAAATCAGACATCACCATTGCGTCCGGAGTATGCCAAAACCCCAACTTAGACTCTTGCCTTGCCTAAATTGGGTTCCGAATGCTCGAGATATGACAAAAAGAGTGATTTTTTTGCTAGACTTTGAAACATACTCAAAAAAAACGTGAGCTGGCTGGGGGGGTCTACTGTCCCACATGTCAACAATGGGGGGCACAAATGGGGGCTAAAGAAGGCCTAAACCAAGCCTCAGCAAGCCTTGATAGGCTGAAAGCAAAATCCAGGTAAAGGAAGCTCCAAGAGGTGTGAGCTATGGCTGCCCACAACCTGTGAAAACCCTGTTTACCTAGACCTGTGGATTGAGATAAATCTCTGAAATAATGAAGCAATACCTCAATGTCAATGCCCTGATGGTACCTCAATAGGCCGGGAAGAAGCTCGAGAAGCTGGGAAGTGATGGGAGCTCAAGAGAATGAGCCATGGTTGCCGGGAAGAAGACCCAATGCGAGTAGGGAGTCAATGGGAAGCTGAGAATGCCACAAGCCAAGCTCAAGAGTTGGGAAGCAAAGCTCTAATACCAGTTGAAAGGTGAGAAGGATCGAAGCTTGCACTCGAGAGCTATGGTGGGAGAGCAAGAGCATAAAAGAGAGACAAGAAATGGAAACTCCAATAGTCACAATGTGTGACCGGGCCTTCCTTTATTCAAACTGTTACTAAATGAATAAAGAATAAAGTGATGGTGACGGACGCTCACCACCTGCAGTGTGCAGTGGCGGTGACTGTCAGTGTAGTAATACACGGGCGGCTAGGCGGAGGCACCTTTACCCTCAACAAAGGCTAAGAAGATAAGGAAGAAAATCGCGCTAAGAAAGTAGGAAGAGGAGAGGATAAAAAAAGAGAAGACAAACTTGCAAAAGGCTTGTAGGGAGTCCAAAAAGACCGAGAAGGAAAGAAGGAGAAAGCAAGAAAAGAAGGAAGAGAAGTTGAGAAAAAAGAAGGAGGAAGACATGGCCCTCGCCATGCGCAGGTCCATTGAGGAGCAGTCTAGGCACAACGAGCCGGAACCTGCAAGCCCAATCAGAGACGAAGGGCTGAGCTCGAGCACCCATGCACTAGAGTTCGTGCCACATGCAATGCAAGAAGACAAGGACAAGGCTTCAATCACCCCCATTCTCACTCTCCTAATGTCGGCCACTACCACCGCCATTTTCACTCCCAGTTCTACGACCTAGGTGGATGCCAACAACTTAATGGCTTAGGTCAAGTACTTCGTGAATAAAGAAATGGGCCAAGGAGTAGGAGAAGGAACCCCTACGATAGGAACCAAAAGGCTGGGTGCAACAGACACCGAGTTAAGGCAAGACCCTAAGAGGCAAAAGGTGGTAGGCTCCACAGCCTCAATCCCCACAATAGAGAGGCCATCCAAAGAATACGACGAGTATATCAAGGAGCTCCTCTCTCAATTAGAGAAAGCCAAGGAGGAGAAACAAATCCCATTAGCAGAGCTCAAGCCGAAAAAGGGGCCATGGTTGCATCCCAATTGGAGAAAGCATGCCAAATAGCCATGGCCCAAAGGGAAGTTCACGAGCTGAAGTAGCATCTACAAGCTAAGGAAGAGATAGAAGTGAAATGGCAGGCGCGATTGAATGAAGAAACTGAGCCCATATGATGCCTACGATGGCACAATGAAGAGATTGTGGCATGCTACGAATATCTGCAAGCTGAAATGGAGAAAATCACTAAAGCCACAAAAGACCTGGAGGAGTTGAGGGAGGAAAGAGCTCGCATGTATGAAAAAGAGGTGGAGAAACTAACCCAAGAGGCTGCATAAGCACATGAAGAGCAGCAAAAGCTAAGGACAGAAATAGAAGATTAAGAAAGAAAGCTGACAGTGCTAGCTCAGAGGCAGGGGAAAGCCTTGAAGTTATGAATAAGAGGGTAGAGGAATGGCCTAACCAGAATGAAAAAAGAGTGAAAGCCTTGGCACGTTGTCTCGCTCAAGTCAAAAAAGAAAAAATACTTGTTGAAAGCAAAGCGAAAGCTGCCCAAGTGAGCTTCCAAACCCAACAACGCGCCAACCTAGATACCCTATTAGACATCGCCCAGGCAGAGGAGAGAGAGTCCATAGAGGCAATGAAAAAGAAACTGGGAATGGCTCATAGAGCACTGAAAGCATGACTAAAGATACCGTCACAATCAAGTGGAGTTGGCCTAAGCCTGGAAGAGCAACGCCATTATCTCCTATTGGCAAGACTAACCTCGTAGAAAGTGAACGCGAGAAAAGCCCTAGCCCAATTCACTAACGAATTCTCTTCATGCCTTGACCCCGCCTTTATTACTACTTGTAATTACCTTAGATTGCTTAGGATACTCCTTGGGCAAGACCCCATCCCGCAGGAGCGCAGCCTTCCAGTACTCCATTTTTATCCTAACGATATAGATAGTTGTGCGATGACTCAACTAATGATGCGGGCTGCTCTATTACCTTCATTTTTCTTAGCTCTTCTAGAGGACATGAATTATAGCCGCTTCACCCACTGAAATCATCAATTCCTCTCCACCATCACCTCTAGGTCCGCCTAAGTCTCAAGGGGTATCTCCAAAGCTGCCAGTTTCTTAGCAAATCTATTAAGCCCCCTTCTCCACCTCACTCCGATGACAAAGACTAACTTTTGTCACAACTATGTAACTTGGACTCTCTCTCTCTCTCTCTCTCTATATATATATATATATATATATATAGTCCAAGTTACATAGTTGTGACAAAATATCACACATAAACATTGCAAGTCGCATATTGATCACAGTCATTGCACCTAGGGGTTCTCAAGCTGGGTGTGTCCGGTGGCCTCAATCGACCGGCTTCGTGCTTAACCCCCTAGCCCTTTGGATACCCCACGACACTTGCTTAGGGCACATCAAGAGCAAGACATACCTAGGAAGGTAATTCTTCCCTAGGTTTAGATCCGTCACCCTAAGCCCCCTGCACCGCACCTCCCTTATGCACAAATTGGGTCCTCAAGTGTAGGACACCACCGAGAGCTTGCCCAAGGTTAGAGCCATCTCCCAGTTCCACTAGCGCGGGTACCACACACTCCACGGTAAGGCAAAAACACCCCCATGTAGTACACCTTTCTTTCCTTTCTAGGTACAAACAAAGGCGCGAACCACCATCTCCAGAGACCCCACCATCCATGCAATGCACTCCCCATCTTATGTGACATGTCACCATGCAGGCACAACAAAGCAAGGAGCGGACACAACAACCCCAGTCAAAAAGTGAATGAAGAAGCTCATTTGGAACAGCGCAAAAGAAGGTAGCCATGGAGGGCCAACCGACGGATTTGTCCAACTATATCTTCAATTTCAAAGGCATAAATCCCTCCAACACACCTTCCACTAGAGCTCATATAAGGCATAAATCCCTCCAACACCAAGGCTCATGTCCAACTCAAGGGCCTTTCAAAACCATAAATCCCTCCAACACTAGGGCTCATATCCAACTCAAGGACCTTCTAGGACCATAAATCCCTCCAATAAACCTTTCAATAGGGCTCATATACAAACTCAAAAAGCTACATTGCTACCCCAACAACACTGTTCGACACACCACCCAACAGTGCCATGGGACTAACACTCAACTAGGAGGGGGTTAATGTTCACTGCAAAGCAAAAGAAGCAAAAAATGAGGCATCAAGAAGAAAAGCACAAGGAAAAAATAAGGAAAATGTGCCCTAAAAAGGAGTGGGGCCCGGAAGAAATCTAAAAGCATGGGAACAACCACCAAGAGTACAAGGAGACACAACCATGGAAGTCCCAAGAAGCCAAACGCAAAAAAGCACACCTTTAAATATGAAGGCATAACCAAAACCTATGTAAAAGAGCGGCAGGCTCCATCCTGTGCACTTTGTAACCATGAACGGGCGATAGAACTAAGCTAGGAAGAGAGGAGAACAATGGGAAAAAGTGCCTAGAGGCCATGACTGGCCATGTAAAACAAAGGGGGATAAGGGAATGACCACCCAAAAGAGATTTAGGGTTTTGTATATAAAGTTCAAAAAGTGAATAAGAGCTCATTCTTTGGGTGTGGCAAAGTGGAATCTTCTTCTTCTCTTATTCTCTTCTCTTGCTTGCTTGTGAGTGCTTCGAGGAGGGAGTGAGATTGGGTAAGGGAGTGAGTGTGTGAGGGTGACATTACCCCAAAATAGTAATTGGCACCTCTTCTCTTGAGCATAAGACAAAAACTTCTTTATTGGAGCTCAACGAGACTTTCACTAGTAGGGAGGGTAGTGGTCGACAGCAACCAGGTCCTTGCGACTATGTGGTACATCACTTCTTGTTGGGCATTCTCCAAGTCACGCATCGGCCAAGTGAACTACCTTATTAGGAACTTCATTTGGTCTAGAGGAGACAAGAGCCCGACCAAGATGAAGGTTGCTTGGGATATTATCATGCAGCCTAGATCCAAGGGAGGGTTGGGGATCATAGGCCTAGACAGCCAAAGCAAAGTCTTGATGGCTAAGCTCATTGTAAGGGTTTTGCTTCCAAGTGAGGAGCCTTGAAAGAAACTTCTAACAGCGAGGCTACAAGCTATAACACCTACACATGGAGGACCATAGCATCCCGTTGGATTTTTCAGGACATCAAGACCAGGGACCTAAGGAGGAGCTTTGAGGTCAAATTTGTAGTTGAAATTATGAAAACCTAGAGATCTGTATTGCCATAGCTTTACCAACTACCATGCACTACAGCCAAGGAAAAGAGAAGGCAACCTCTTCAATCACCTTTTGAGATTAGACTCCAGTTACACTCTTGGACAGAGGACATTCTTATCATGGGGTAGATTCTCTTTACAAGTTGTTGTATCAGTGGGAGATTGGTTTTAATTCTAGAAGCATTACCAAGCAATGTGGGATATGACCCAAAACAACTAAAGAGAAATGAGCTCAACAAGCATAGATATGACTTCTTTGTACAATTTGTGAGTGTGTTGGGTAAGCACCCATCCATCCAATTTCAATTGCTCATGAGTTAGAGCTCTTGTGATCACTACACCAACCCCATTGTGTTCTCCGTTCTTGTGGCCCGATGTTACATTATAAGGTAAATTAAGGGAAACATGCACAAGGATGGCCGTCCGGGGTCTAGGGCGCCCGAACGGGGTTTAGGGGAGCCTAGAACCAAAGAGAGTCCAAGAATAGTAGGACTCACCAAGGTTTGACGGCTAGCAATCGGATCACGATGAGTCTGGCCAGCAATGAACTAGGCAAGGCTGGGAGGTGAAACGATCGCTCGTGCTCATTGGTATCGAATGACTTTTTCTCTATTCTGGATCGTCTTCTCCAGAGCCTCCTGTCAAGGTCATCGCCTGACATTGGTATCAGAGCCACACGGTTCAACGGACATGACACGTCATCCGCCAGTCGATTAAGGTCGCCCGTCATCCGTCAGTCGTCGAAGATTTCTATACGAAGTGGTAACTCCTGGTTGTGCCATGTCACGTAAGTGTGACACGTAGCAGGCAGAAGAAAGGCGTAAGGCGGAGCATGAGGCGACGGTCGACTGTGAAGGAAAAGACGTCACAGTTGTGAGGCGACTGTTGTGCATGAGGCGACTGCTGTGGGACGGACAGAAAAACGTCAGATGATACACGACTGAAGTCAGGAGTCAGTTCATTTATCGGCGGACTGAAGTCAATCAAACCCGTTTTTTTTTTTTTGCATAGAAGATATACCGATTGTTCCCATGATTCTTCTGTTTCTACCACAGAACTTCATTTCCAGTATGACTGGTTCACTACTTTAGTTCAAGAAGGCAAAATTTGTTCCTTACTCTTCGGGTTTATTTACAAAACCAGCAACAGTTGCCTGCCATTAAAACCAGGGAAGTACTTTACTTTGTATGCAAATTTCTTATCTTTGCTTTCCAATTCCAGTGTATTAATGGCAGAAAAAGGGAAAGAGAGAGTAATGGAAGGTTCTAGTTCTGGGGACCACCCTATGGTAGATCCCCATGAACCAGAGATGCAAGAAGAACAGTGGGAAGAATTTCTTGCTACACGAGAACAATTTGATGATCTTACTGCTCGTGTACAGGCTCAAGGGGTTCAAATGGAATTTTTAACTCAAACACTCACTGAAATAAAATCTCAATTAACTTTATTGTTAGAAAGAGACAAAAATAAGATAGAAACCTCGGATGTCCCATCTTCATCGAAAGATTTAGATATGACTATGCGAGATCTTAAGGAACCCCACCACAAGTTGAGGGATAATCCAGTTCTAAAGAATATGAAACCCCCTCAGTTTCACGGGGAGGAAAAAGATAGAAATAAAGATACAATCTTTAATTTCCTCCAAAAATGGGAAGATTTACATAAACTTAAAAATACTCCACCACATCTCCAACTGGAGGCTAGTTTAACTTTGGGGCCCAAAGCATATAAATGGTGGCGAACTTTAAAGAAGGCAAATAAAATACCTGAAACTTGGGCTCAATTTGAATCCGTCTTTTTGAAAGAATTCCTTCCTAAAAATGAAATGGAAAGAAATTGGGAAGATTGGGATTATGTCAAACAAAAGGGAAGACCCCTGCTGACGTATCTGGAGGAATATCGTGAGATAATCCTCAAATTGGAAGGAATAGATGAATTTCAAAAGACAAGAGCATTCATTAGGGGACTAGATAAAGCCTGTAAAAAGGAAGTAAAAAGGAGTTCACCTAAGACGCTGGAAGAGGCAATTAAATTTGCATTAATCAATGAAGATAGTATGCGTCCATGTACACTCACTAGTCTCACTGATACGAAGCCCAAGTCTAAGGAATTGGAAACCTCAAAATTTGTGGGCAAATTTAAAAGGAAAATGCCATTTTTTAAGGGTAAAAAATAACCTTTTGAAAAGAAACAATATGTGAGGCCAAAGTTGAGTCCTGATGACTTTGATAAGGCCAAAAAAGAAAAGTTGTGTTTCAGTTGCCTATCCCCTAACCATGCTGCTTGGAATTGCCCTCAAAAGAAAAAGGGGGAAGACAAAGGAACGGATAAGGACAAGGGCAAGGGAAAACAAAAACAAATCCATGTAGTGCAGACCTTAGAATTAAAGGGGAATGAAAGGTATAAATCTTTAGAGGTCTTGCACATGGATGTACAACACAAGTGTTGTATGTCAACTTCTATGTGGCAGCCTACCTTTGGCCCACATGATTTAGTCAGAGTGCATGGATTGATAGCTGGAAAGAGAGTTAGAGTCATGATTGATGACTCTCCTACACATAATTTTATAAATTATGCACTTGTCAAAAAATTGAAACTTCCCCAACAAAAGAGTGGGCATCAATATATTGTTCGTATGATGCAAGGCCAAGACAATAAAATATGGGATACAATGGTATCCAATTTGGAAATTGAGATTCAAGGATATAAAGATAAGCTTGATTTCCAAATTATGAACATGGAAAGAGCTGATATTGCTCTAGGGAGGGAGTGGCTATGGGGATTGGAACCATCCTTAAAACGTAGTTACCATCATAATACACTAGAATTTGCAAGGGATGGTAAGACTTTTGTCATTCAAGGTGAACATGAAGTATCTGATAATCCTTTGTTGTGTTCCACTGAGGTTCAGAAGCTACTAAAGAAGGAAGTTTGTGAGGTATATATGTTATGGTCTCTTCCTGTACAAAACACTTTTACTTTCTGTAATATAAAGCAATAATTTTCTTATGTTTGTGAGTTGAATGTAAATAATGAATTAAGTAGTTTGTTAGATGAATTTAAAGATGTGTTTTCTTCTTATTTACCAAGTGGCCTTCCACCAGATAGGGGTGATATAAATCACCCAATTGACACAAATAAGGATACACACCCTATTTCTAAACCACCGTATAGGTTAAGTGAAACACAGCACCAAGAAGTTGAAAGACAAATTAAGGATTACCTTGATATACAACCCAGTAATTCACCTTGGGCTTTACCAATTTTATTAGTAAAGAAAAAAGATGGTTCTATGCGACTTTGTGTTGACTATAGAGCACTTAATAAAATAACCGTAAAGAATAAATTTCCTATGCCCAGAATGGAAGATCTTTTTGATCAATTGCAAGGGGCAAAATTCTTCACAAAGATAGATTTAAGATCAAGCTATCACCAAGTAAGAATTAAGGCACAAGATGTTCCCAAGACAGCATTTCGTACTAGATACGGGCATTATGATTTTTTGGTGATGCCTTTTGGCCTCACTAATGCACCAGCTCCCTTTATGAAGCTGATGAATAATGTATTACGGCCCTATCTAGGACATTTTGTAGTAGTCTTCTTTTATGATATCTTGATCTTTAGTAAATCAAGAGAAAAACATTTGGAACACTTACAATTAGTATTCCAACTGTTAAGAACACATTCCCTTTATGCGAAGAAAACTAATTGCGAATTCTTTGCACAAGAGGTCAAATATTTGGGGCATATTATCTCGAAAGAGGGAATCAACATGGATCCAGAATGTTAGAAATGCGGGATCTAGAGCATGGCAAAGGCGGAAGCTATGGAGGATGGAAGGAGAAGTGTGGACTCATGATGGAAAAGACATTGTTTGTTACACAAGTGAATTAGGTTCCAAGATTGAGACTTGGACTCATAAACACAATCTTATGTATGTGGACAATGACATTGATACTTTACTGAAATGAAAAGAGTACTATCATTGCATTAAGAAAAGGAAGCAAGTACATTGCTTTATAGGAAAGTAGGAAACTGCAGTAGGCACCATTGTGCATATGGGATAGGTTAGCCTACATATTCTTGACCCTGAAGCTCCATACAAAGAGACTGTTTAGTGAGTGTGATTGCTAATTCTCAACACCCATCCTCAATCACAACTAAAAAGGCACAAAGTGTGTAGAGGCTGTAATGAGAACCACCTGCAAAGTGTCGGCACACCACAAACATGGTAGACACCAGAGGCTGTTGCAGAAAAGGCTAAGTGTGGGCACCAAAACATGATGGACATCCAGAGGCTGTAACACGGGCCTCACAAAGTGTACAGGGACTGTAATGCCAAGTTACATAAGGAGTTTACAAAGCTTATGGCAGTAAGCATTAGGGCAAGGCTTTTAAAACAGTCTATCAGAATTATGGCAGGAAGCATTAGGGCAAGGCTTTTAAAACAGTCTATCAGAATTATGAGAGTAGAAGGACTGATGAGTCTTGTCCTTCCGATCCTGGTGGTCTTCATCTTCATCTTCTTCTTCATCTTTTGGTCCATGGTCTTCTTCTTCTTTCACAACTGCAAGATAGGCCTTTTGGGACCTCTTCCTAGCATGACAGAACTTCTCAGTATGTCCGGTCCTTTTGCAGAAGTCACAGAAGAGTGGTTCCTTTTTACCTTTGTATCTGTTGTTTACATATAACATTTGTTCATCCTTTGAAGTCCTGGGCTCTTCTTTGCTTTTAAGTTTCTTTTCTTCTTCTAACAGTGATGCCTGGATATCAACAAGTTCAGGATTTGGCATGTTGATTAAAGTTGTTGATACATTATTATATTCAGGAGGCAAACTCTTAAGTAGAACATCGATGCAAAGATCTTCATCCATTTTAATGTTAATTCCTGCAAGTTGGGTTAGGAGTCCTTCCATGTAATTGAGATGTGTGGCAAGTGATGTGTTGGACTTCATTTCAAGCCTGAAGAACTCAATCAAGAGACCATACTTTGATGATTTAGATTGTGCACCGAACAGGGTGTCAAGTCTTTTCCATGTATCATGTGAGGTCTCACAGTTATCCACATGGTGGATATAACTGTCGTCTAGCTCCAGTTTGATAATGGCCTAGGCTCTGTCATCATTCTTTTGCCAAGTAGTTGCAAGGCCCGCGTCCCGAGGTTTCTTCTCTTTGCCATTTGTGATGGCCCAGAGACCCTTTTTCATCAAGATCAGCTTGATGCGGGTTTGCCAGGTGTGAAACCCGACTCCTTTGAATCGAGCATTTGGAGAGTCTTTTCCCATGTTGAGGTTTGCAAGATCAGCAGCAAATCAACACCAGAATCCTGAGATTTTATCAATAGAAGAGCAGAATATAGTGTGTCAAGAGACACAGTTAATGACGGTGTGAAAACACACTATGTCAGTGTTGATGTTGAGCTTGATTCTTCTTGTTCGGGATCGTTCGGTCGTTCTTCAATCTTCTCAGGTCCTTCCCCTCCTTGATTTGATGTTGGGTCAATGGATTAGAGTGACAGAGGCTTGGGTTGAGTGTCAGGAGAAAGAAAAACTGAGGAAAAAAAAAGCTTGAGAAATTTTGGCTATGGTGGAATTAGGGTTTCTGAGACAGGGCCCTGGTTTTTCTCAGATTGCAGGAGCTATACTTGATCATTTTCAAAAAAATTTATATGCCTAGGAAGCTGACTTCATGAGATATCAAAGCCCCATGATAATCGTCAAGATCGTGGACTGTATGAAGCACGCAGGCAGCTCGAACAGATTCGACGCAATTCAGAACAGTGATGACGAATTTGTGCAATGTCAGGGTCAGGGCGCAGCAATGTGATCGATTTGCGTGCCAAGATGAAGCGCCTTGAGTAGAAGAACAACTCCCTAGAAGAAATCAAGAGCTGAAATGGCCTGGTTGAGAAGTTATTGAAGCTCCAAGTAAGGTAGGTCATGTCTGGCTATGGCAAACACAGAGCAGAGATTGAGAATTTTCACAATGCTGAGCTCCAGATGGTCAAATGTCCTGGATTGATGTGATACAGGGAAGCTTTGTGAGTTGGGAAATACTTTTCCAGAAGGAAGCTCCAAGAGATTTGACCTGTGGAGTGAGATATAAGCAGCTCAATCTAACAGGGTGCTGCTGGCTATGGCTGCCATGGAAGCTTCAGTGAGAGTAGAGTTGGGAGATGAAGTCATGAGCTGACATTGAGCTAGATTGAGGTTGAGAGGAATCAAGAGAGGCTGGAGAAGCAATGTCATGCCCAACTGGGCTCTGATACCATGTTAGAAATGCGGGATCTAGAGCATGGCAAAGGCGGAAGCTATGGAGGATAGAAGGAGAAGTGTGGACTCATGATGGAAAAGACACTGTTTGTTACACAAGTGAATTAGGTTCCAAGATTGAGACTTGGACTCATAAACACAATCTTGTATATGTAGACAATGACATTGACACTTTACTGAAATGAAAAGAGTACTATCATTGTATTAAGAAAAGGAAGCAAGTACATTGCTTTATAGGAAAGTAGGAAACTGCAATAGGCACCATTGTGCATATGGGATAGGTTAGCCTGCATATCCTTGACCCTGAAGCTCCATACAAAGAGGATGTTTAGTGAGTGTGATTGCTGATTCTCAACACAGAAAAAGTAAGGGCAATTATTGAATGGCCATCTCCAAGGAACCTGGAAGAGCTGCAGATCTTCCTAGGTTTATCTGGATTTTATCGTAGATTCATTCAAGATTATGCCAAAATAGCTATTCCAATGACAGACCAACTTAAAGGGAAAGGAAAGCACTTTAATTGGGGAATAGACCAAAATGAAAGTTTTCAAAAACTTAAGGTAGCTATTGCTACAGCTCCAGTATTATTAATTGTGGATCCCAATAAACCATTTGTGGTTGAAGCTGATGCCAGTGATAAGGCGATAGGTGCGGTCTTATTACAAGAAGGTCGACCAGTTGCTTTTGAAAGCAAGAAATTAGACCGTGCAAAATAGAATTATTCTGTTTATGAGAGGGAGCTATATGCAATAGTACATGCAATGAAGAAATGGAGGCACTATCTGTACGGTGCCAAACTTTTGATTTTATCGGATCATGAAAGCATTAAGTGGCTTAATGATCAACCGGATTTACACGGGCGTAAAGCCAGATGGGCCGAACTCCTCCAAGAGTTCGACTATGAGATAAGATATAGAAAAGGAAAGTATAATATAGTAGCTGATGCACTCAGCAGAATGCCCATCATTAATGAATTGAGTTTTACTCAGTTCACTTCCAACTTGCTTGAATCTTTAAAAGAGAAATGCCAGGTTGATCCGGCATATTCCAACATATGGGAAGCAATAAGAAATGGGGATCCAAATGAAAGTGCTTCTACTGAGGAAGGAATATCTGAGGATGTTCAACAAGGAAATGGAGCATTAGGGGTTACTCAAACCGGATTCAAGTGGAAGAATTTTACCATTGATAATGGTTATTTACTCTACAAGGGTAGGGTATGTGTCCCGAAAGATACAGAAATAAGGCGCCAGATACTCTTTGAGTGTCATGATACCCCTAGCGCGGGACATCCAGGAGTTAATAAGACTTATAGTCTTATTAAAAGGCAATTCTATTGGCCTGGAATGAATAAGGACGTCCTTGACTATGTGGTCAAATGTAATAAATGCCAGGTTAATAAAGCTGAAAGATTGAAAATGGGAGGACTTCTCCATCCACTAGAGATTCCTTCGGGAAAATGGGAGAGTATCTCCATGGATTTTATTGTTGCTTTACCCAGAACACAGAGGGGGCACGACTCTATGTGGGTGATTGTGGATAGGTTAACCAAAATAGCTAGGTTCATTTCAACTTCAACTGATGTTAAAACACCAGAATTTGCTAGATTGTTCGTAGAGAACATATACCGATTGTATGGCCTTCCGGCAAATATAGTTTCTGATCGGGATAGGAAATTTGATAGTCAATTTTGGCATGCGGTATTTAGGAAGTTGGATACTAAACTTAGCATGAGTACGGCGGATCATCCACAAACTGATGGGCAAACTGAAAGGGTTAACCAAATCCTTGAAGATATGCTTAGGGCATATGTAAGTAAAAGGCAAACTAATTGGGAAGAGTATTTACCGATAGCAGAGTTTGCATATAATAGTGCCAAGCACTCTTCCACTGGATATAGTCCATTTATGTTAATGTATGGATTTCAGCCCAGAGCTCCTTATGCAGTAGGACTGTATAAGGAAAAGGTTCAGGCACCTAAAGATTTTTTGGAGGATATGAATAGTATGTTAAAATTTGCTCAAGAAAATATTTAAAAAGCTCAAAATCGAGCTAGAGCATATGCACATCCTCACCGAAGAGACATCTCCTTTGAAGAAGGAGAATTGGTCTATCTTAAAATGCCTGAACAAACTAAAACTATGAAAAAGGAACTCATTCACTTTTCAACTAAGACACAAGAATGAGCTTCTCATTCACTTTTCAACTTTATATACAAAGCCCTAAATCCCTTTTGGGTGGTCATCCCTTATCCCCTTTTTTACATGGTCAACACCCTTTTTCCCATTGTCCTATTATCTTCCTAGCTTCCTTCCTACCGTCCATCTACCTTTACAAATTGCACCCGGCACTCCTAAAACAAATCATAGTACGCCCTATACTTTTTTTACAAAAGTATTGACTTGCACTTTTTCTCGTGTACCTTCCTACCGCCCATCTACCTTTACAAATTGGACCCGACACTCTTAAAACAAATCATGATGCGCCCTGTGCTTTTTTTACAAAAAGTATTGACTTGCATTTTTTCTCGTGTGCCTTTCTATTTGATTTAGGACTTTTTTGCACTTCTTATATTTCCAAATTCTTCTTAGTGCGCCTTCATCTTCTGTTTCACTTTTGCCTTGGCCTTGTCTTCTACTTTAGATTTTTCGATTTTTCCACCTTGTTCGTTTGAGGATTAACAGCCCCCACGTCTTGTCGCGCCATCCCACTTCCCCCCCCCCCCCCCCTTGGTCGCCATCGCATCTCCCTCCTCTTGCCCACCATCGCACCTCCCTCCTCCAACCTGCCCATCATCGCACCTTCCCCCCTCCCTCCATCACGCTGTGCTCCATCTCCCTCCTAACGCGCTCCCCCCCTCTTCCCGCCAACTTCTTCTCTTCACGCTTTCCCCCCCCCCCTCGAACTTGCTTGCTGCCAAACAACCTCCTCCCATCCAGGCAACCTCATTCTCACGTCTCCCCCTCTCCCACATTAGCCTCACCTCCCTTGCCTTGCGGCCCCATCCAGCAAGTCCCTCCACCCGCGTGTTCCCGTAGGGAGCCAGCTATCCGTGGAGTCTAGCATCTTCCCAACAGCCAAAAAACACCAAAACCCCCCCTGCTCCCTCCACTTGCAGCAATACTCCCCCCTCTAGCATCATAGCAAAGTGATTGTTAGGTTCTCAGTAGGGACGCACAATGGAAACCTCTAGTCAGACGCCGATGCATTCTGCAAGTGCCCCCCAATCAAACACCTTGAGTGTCATCCTCTAAGGAACAGCTCTTAGCCGTCCGTGCCACAGAGCTGGAGCTAAAAGAAACATCGATCTTTGGTCAAGTCGTAGGACACTCCCTATCCAGGGCTAGCTTTGGGATTGGCTTCACTCCACACTACGCATCGGCACAGTGCAGATCATGGAGGCGATTCTCACGGGTCAAGAAATCTTCATGGTATAACTTACCTCGATAAACGCAGCACGTGAGCTACTGGCTAGCTCACCTTATGCTTCCACAAAGGGGGTCATCTACATGGTTTCCTAGTACAGTGGCTTCACAATGGAGGCATTCATGCTCCACAATATATTTCTTAGACATCCGGTCACCCTACTCTTCCCCCGGCTGGTGATAGAGTATCGCCAGTTAGTGGAGGACTTTGGATGGCTCTTTGACACTATCCTTCCCGCCTCTTTCGCGGACGTAGTGACAGCCGCACAAGTCCCAAAGGTACGGATGGTAGTGAAAGAGACAAAGAATATACCACAGTTTCTAGAGATTAAGACAGGCGGACACTCTTTTAAGCAACACGTTATTGTGACTGGGCAGCCAGGGCAGTGCCTGCGTTCCCATGACTTTGAGCATCAAACAACAGATTACACACACTTCGGAGCCAAGGTGGCTTCGCCGACAGGCCCATAGGTGGACACGGACAGCTTTACACGGGTCCAAAGATGACAGAGAGGGAGACTACAAGGAGAGCCGTAGTCAACCCCTCAGACGCAGCCATGACAGCAAGGAGCAAGAGGGCGAGTGTCGCCCCCACAGCAAAGCACCACGCAGTGCACCCCTCCTCATCTCAACCGACAAGACCACATGCCTCCACATCCACCTCCCACGGAGGCGTCACAAACCACCTCACTCGAGGGCCCACATCCCCCACACCCTCCCCCTCCCCACCACCCCCTGCTAATCAGCCCCCCTAATCGCCACCCAGTACAGGTGAATCCCCCCCACAGGAGGTGAGGAGCCCCATTCGCTAACATCCTCCACGCACCAAGCAATCTAGTCCCCCCCCTCCCCACACAGCTACCACCTCATTCGTCCATACTGCTCGTCACACTTTCTTGAGAGAGGCGCAGCTACTACCACAGGAGTTTTTTCACAGTGGTTTGTGGTCTTACCTGAGATTTGCAGAGTGCGGAGAGTTCCCACTATCTCTAGAGGTGGGAATCATCGTGGAACGCAAGTTAAGGAGCAGCAAGGTCCATCTACTATCTCTGGAGCGCGAAGAGTTTCCACTATCTCTAGAGGTGGGAATCCTCGTGGTACGCAAAAGTTAAGGAGCAGCAAGGTCCATCTACTAGCACCATCGGATGGACCAAACTATGATTTCTTCCTTCAGACCTCTCATATAAGAGACTGGACGATGACACAAATAGAGGAGGAGGTGAAGAGCCAAGTGGCAGGCTACATCTCCCAATGGACGGAAGGAGGACTGGCACTTTTCTCCCAACACTGGCCAAGTTGCATGATGGACATTAATTGGTGGGCTAGGGCCGAGGTCCCACATCTAAGCATTATCTTTCGAGCCCCTCCACAGTGAAGAGCTCCGATGGATGCGATCGAGTGGCCCCTGGCACAAGTGGCCCATTTCTACTAGTGTACAGAGTCACGCCTCTCACCTAATAGATGCCCTCGTGGTACCATCAAGCACATCCATCACCCCCATGGTCCGCCCGAGGGCTACCATGGGGAAATGGAGTTCACCGTCCAGGCCTACAGCAGAGCATATCCGCATGACCCATGGCTCTTCTTCTTCATCAGCAGCTTCCATACCGAACATATGCCTATTCGGTCAGTCTCACAGGTTTCCATATGAATATACATCTTGCAGATGCTTGCGGTGATTGTATTGGTGCAGTGCTAAATCAAGAAGGCCATGCCGTAGCCTTTGAAAGCCGCCGTCTAAATGATGTGGAGAAAAGGTATGACATTTATGAAAAGGAGCTCTTAGCAGTGGTTCATGCTTTAAAGATATGGAAACATTATCTTTTAGGCAATGAATTCCTTATTAAAACCGATCATCAAAGCTTGAAGTATTTCAAGACTCAAAAGCATTTGCAGGAGAAACATGCAAGATGGGAAAATTTCTTGTCTATGTTTCATTTTCAAATTATGTACACTCCAGGGAAACAAAATGTAGTTGCTGATGCACTTTCTAGAGTGCCTCGCATTGCAACTATTACAGTGGCTCATCATGAAGATTTTCAAACGATGAAGAATACTTATGATGAAGATACTGATTTTGCAGCAATTTGGTCAAATTTACAGCAAGGAGGTTCTCATCCAGATTATTCCATCAAAGACGGTTACCTTCTCATGAACAATCGCCTTTGTGTCACTCTTCCTGTTCGACAAAAGGTGCTTAAAGAAAGTCATGAACCCCCTTATGTAGGGCATAGAGGGAGGGCAGCCACTCTAAGTGCAATTGAGCGCTACTTTTATTGGCCAACATTACGAAAAGATACACATAACTTCATTGAGGCTTGTCTGGTATGTCAAAAATCCAAATATGATAGGCAGAAGATTCCAGGATTGTTGCAACCTATTCCAGCGCCCAAAGATCCATGGGAATCTATCACAATGGATTTCATCTCAGGTATTCCAAGAACACCTCAAGGTCATGATATGATTTGGGTCATAATTGATAGATTCAGCAAACAATCACATTTTATTCCATGTCATAAAACATTGAAATCCGCACAAGCTGCAAGACTTTTCATTCAACATATCTTCAGATTACATGGTATGCCTTCTGAGATCATTTCAGATAGAGACTTCAAATTCACAAGTAACTTTTGGCGTGCTTTATTTGAGAATTTGGGAACCACTTTAAAGTTCTCCTCAGCTTTTCATCCTCAAACTGACGGCCAAACAGAGGTGATGAATCTCACTCTTTTGGATATGTTGAAAGCTTATGTTAGTGAACATAAGTCACAATGGGAGAAATATCTTCCATTATTGGAGTTTGCTTACAACAATACAGTGCACTCATCCACAGGGAAAGCTCCAAATGAAATAGTACAGGGTAAAGTGATTCCTCCTCCAATTATTCGCACTAAAGATAAGATTTTTGCTGCTGATGAGTTTGCTTCAGATTTAAAAACCGCAATGGATCAAGTTCGAGCCACTATCAAAGTGCCGAAGAACGACAAAAGAAGCAAGCAGATAAACGAAGAAGACCTTTGGCTTTTGAAAAAGGTCAATATGTCTTGCTAAAGTTTGATAAAAGCAGGCTCAAACAAGGTTCTGGTCAAAATTCATCTTTTCCAAAGCTCTCCAGTAGATACTTTGGACCCTTCAAAGTGATTGAGAAAATAAATGAAGTTTCTTATCGACTTGAGCTTCCTACTCATTGGAAAATACACAATGCTTTTCATGTAAGTTTGCTAAAACCTTACATAGGACCAGAACCAAAGGAACCCATTACTGAAGATCCCCCAGAAGTTGAAGAAACAGAGCAACTCTTGGAACCTGAAAAGATTTTGTTTCTCAAGGATCGAACCACGAGAAGTGGCCTTGTGACACGAAAATTCTTACTAAAATTCAAGAATCTACCCACAACAGATGCACAGTGGGTAGATGAAAAATTCATGAAGGATTACCCAAATATTCTACAGCAATATCAAGAAGCTTTTCAGCTAAGGACAGCTGAATAAAAGCCAGAGGGCTGTCACAACTCTATAGAAACAGAATTTGTATACTTTTTCATTAATTTGTCTATATAATGATTTATTAAATTTATTTCCTTTGCACTAATTAGATATAAAGAAAAGTGCATTGGAGCTGGCCACTGATGAGTGGTCACAGGTTATGGTGGACCCACGCGGTGGGTTAGAGAAAAGATAGTTCACACTTCCACCTATATGACCCGATTGGGCGCCTGTGACTAGAACTCACGCATATCAGGGTTAGACTCGCACACAGAAATGATTGATGCCTTGAAGTGTGGGCTAGATCTACCAGAACAAACACTTACAATCAACAAGATGGCATGATCATGAAATGCTTGTATAATGCGCATGTGTGGGCTGAAAGCTTGAAATGCACATTTCTTTGCATAGGAAAGTCACATGAAGATTCGGATACCATTTTTGCGATGTACACGGAAAAAGCTTTCATATGACACCCATATTGGAGGGGTCCCTAAATTTTAGAAGATCCCTAAATTTTAGGAGGTCCCTAAAATTTAGAGCCTCGAATTAGCCTAAAAATGCTAGTCCTAAAAAATAGGAATGTCATTCTAAAAATAGTAAGTTCTGTACTCTGACTGTGCTTACTAAATTTGGTTGTTTCTATTCTTGACAGTATTCAACCCAAAAAGGAAGGCCATAGAGAAGAGACAAGTGTCAAGACACTTGTCACATAAGTTTCCAAGTGTCCCACCACTTGTCACATCTCATGACATGTGGCTGGACACTTGTCTTGTGCTACTCCACTTTCCCCTTTTGTACTAGCTCTCCCCTCTCCTATAAATAAGAGCTCGTTTTTCTTCATTCAACATCATTTTTCTTTGCTGTAAACTCATGTACAGCACCCACAGATAGCCAGAAACTGGCCCCATCCATCCCCATCATCATCCCCCACTTCTCCATTATCAAATTCCTCCATATTCCCTCTTCTATCACTGCTGTTTTACAAGACAGCAAGCCTGTAAATTCATTACAGCACCTCCTTCTCGAGCTCTTTCTTCCATTTTAGCAACAAGAAGCAAGCCCTATCCATGTACTGCTGATCAACGATGGAGAAAGGCTGAATTCCCCTTTTTCTTCTCTCATACTGTAAAGAAATCAGTTCTTATCATTGCATAATAGATAATGCATGTGTGTTTGTACATCTTTGCATGATCTTGTGAGAGTGAGAATTACTTTTTCTCACTCTCAGGTTGATTGTAACTGAGCTCTTCTCTAAGGGACTTGGGTTGAGCAGAAATACATTCCTTCGGGGGGAGGGTTGCCCATCTTCAACCCTCAATCTTGTCTCCATTACTTTTACATTTTCATGGCTGTAATTTTGTGAGTAATTTTCATTTTCAGCTTTAAGTGTTCATTCTCTTTTATATTAAATCTCGAAAACAAGTGAATATCATAATTGTTAAGCATACTACGTTGTTCGAGGCGTTTACAGTTATACTCTAATTGCACATGATGGTTCATGCTTTGAGACCTAACGCCTTGTGTGTAATATAGGTCAAGACATCGGTTAGAAAGTCTGGTTAGAAAGTTGCTAGAGTGCATCTTGCTAGTGACATATAGTTTCTTCTAAGTGAGGAGTCAATCCAAATAGGGATGGGCCATAACATGTAAGGTTGATTGCACATGATGGCTAATACTCTAAACGAGGTAGGAGCCATGTAGGTCGGATCGTACTTAGAGGTTTTGATTGCGTGTCTTTGCTCAACATTGGTCATAATTGGGCAGTCCTCTTGTTCCCATTGGAGACGAAGAGTATACCATTTTCGCAGAAAGGAAGAGTTAGAGTCAGCTAACCGTTTCAACTCTTCTAGTTCTTGGGTTGTTGTAGAGACTTTGACATTTGCTCTTGCTATAGGAGGTGAGCAACCGTTGTTTGAGAGCTTTCTCTTGAGAAATGTCGTTGGCAATCAAGTCCTCGATCACCTTGGGAATCTATAGGAGGTGAGCAACCACTGTTTGAGAGCTTGCTCTTGAGAAATCTCATTGGCAATCAAGTCCTTGGCCACCTTGGGAATCTTGAGAAACATGAACTCATATTCCTTCCAAGTGCATGGCGAGGAGTGTACTTTGGTTGCTAATGGCTCGTTGAGGAGGCCTAAATCCAACTGTTTGTAGCTTTTAGCAAACATGGTAAAGGTAGGATGGATCTTTGCTTATAAGAGGGTCTAAGTCGTGTGAGAGGTTGGGGTTTGGTTGGGTTGGATAAATTAACTACTGATGCCTGTCTCATGGACTATTCTGTGGAGTGTGTGTTGGCCACTTGTGCGATGGATTGGTCTTACAGCTTAGTTGATCTGCTCTTTGCTTGTGGAGTCATTGGAACAGTAGAAGTGTTATGTTGAGTCGGTTCGGATATAGTGGACCACGGTTTTGGTAGATAGATTTGTTGAGACTTGTTGGGTTTTGTTCCTTTTGGGTCAGTTCGTTTCTCATACCTAGCTGGCTCACAGTCTCGTGGAGGTGGGTTGGAAGGTGGTGGCTGAGGGATATGCGTGCCACTTGTGGACTTCGGCAACCAAATCCAAGTGTTGTCTTCGTAGTAGCCTTGAGCGTGTAATAGGGCTTTAGGCACCCATTGTGGCTTGTTGATCGTTTGTTGGCTCCTATAGCACCAGCTTTGTCTCCTAGACCTAGGGCTTTTGGGATCATGAGTTTGTGTGGATTGGCTTCTAGGCGACTGCGATTGTCATTTGGGTATCCATTTGAGGAGCTGCTCAGTGGCTTTGAGTGCATTTGTTGGTTAGGCTTGGCAGTAAGTTGCTCTATTGGTGGTGCTGTAGTCTTAGATGGAGCCATGCTGCCCTTGCTAAAAGCCGTCATTATCTGAACATTGCCAATGGTAAGGTAAATGTGCTGTGAGTTGTAGTCAATATTGTAGTGTGTTTGTTTCTTGAATGCATGTCCTAGCAGTAATTCCTTACCAGTGGCTTTGGTGTTAGGTATCACGTAGAATATCATTGTTAGGCTTTCAGTCTCGATAGAGACTGCTACCTTGCATTTTTCTAGTAGTGAATAAGATTGCCTCCCAAATGGGCTAAGTTTTGCGGCAGTAGGTTGCAATTGGGGTTGACCAATGAGGGTTGAATGATCGTGCTACGTGCATAAGGATATTAAAGTTAGCTCCCTCGTCAATGAGTGCATCAAAGGTATATGTCTTGTGGCCCTGTTATGCACAAGTATGTAGATGCCACTGCTTCCTCGTCCTCGTCCTCTATCTCAGTGATGGTGGCTACTCTTACATTCACAGGTGGGTCTAGCATTGGAGGCTGGTGCAATGGGTGGGGTGGAGGGTAGTACTTCTTGAGGCGATTGCCATTAAAGAAGCCTATGCTCTCCCCCTCTAGAGTCTTGAGCTCTACATTGCTGGTTCGACTAATGTTGCGGACCTTGAAAGGTCCCAATCCTTTGAACTTCATCTTTTACTTATGGCCCTTCATGGAGTACAGAAGCACTAGGTCACCCTGCTGAAAGTCCCATTGTTTGACATGCTGGCAAATTCTTCTAGTTCTAATCAGCTTCCTTCTACTAGGAAGGGCCTCTCAGGTACAATGAAAACAGGAAGAAGATGATAACTATTCTTCTTGATGCCCATTAAAAAGGATGAGCCCTCTAGAGAGATGGGAGGCTACACAGCTCATCGTATTTGGGGTTTTGGATGTGAGGGATCATCCCAACTATGACCCAGATGGTGATCCATCCCTGAAGATTTGAATTGACCTTGGGAGGATCCAATGCCAGAGATAGGAGAGAGGCATTTGGCATAGGAGCTTTGTGGTGTTGGCCTTTTTGCTTATCATATGCTTGAGTGGAAGAAGGATGTGTTTGGAAAGGCACCCACTTTTGGTCAGAGATCAAAGCTTTGAATTTAGAAACAAAGACAGAATCTCCCCATATATAAGCTAAAGGATGAACTGATCAAAGCAGTTCAGGACAATCAGATGCTAGTGGTGATTGGGGAGACAGGTTCAGCTAAGACAACATAGGTCACACAGTACCTTGTGGAAGCAGGGTACACCACCAGAGGAAAATTTGGCTGCACCCAACCTCAAAGAGTTGCAGCAATGTCTGTTGCTAAGAAAGTAGCTGAAGAGTTTGGTTGCAAAATAGGGGAGGAGGTAGGATATGCCATCAGGTTTGAGGATTGTACAGGACTTGAGATAGGAATAAAGTACATGGCAGATGGTATTCTCTTGAGAGAGGCACTTGTTGATGAAAATCTTTCAGCTTATTTTGTGATCATGCTTGATGAGACGCATGAAAGGAGAAGAGTTTGGTTGCAGACTAGGGGAGGAGGTAGGATATGCCATTAGGTTTGAGCATTGTACAATACCTGAGGTAGTAATAAAGTAGATGGTAGTCTATAGATGGTATGCTCTTGAGAGAGGCACTTGTTGATGAAAATCTTTCAGCTTATTTTGTGATCATACTTGATGAGGTGTGGTGGCCGATGCATAGTGAAGGTTTGATATTCAGCAATAGCAATGGCAAAGAGAAAGATTTTGTGATATTTATATGTAAAGTACAAGTGCTAAGGGTGTGTTTATACCTGAGCAGACATAAAAGGTACGGTGGCCCTTTATTCCCAACAGCCTCCCTACCTAAAGGTAGTGTGTCTTAAGGTTGAGAAAAGAATCAGCTAAGTCTAAGTATGTACAAAGCTGAAGTACATATACTATCTAACTCCCATCATATGTTGGCAATGAGTAAGCTGCTTTGTTGGAAGACCCTTCATGAGAAGATTTGTAAGATTATTATCTGTATATACCTTGATAAGCTTAATGCTTTTGTTGTCGAGTACATCCTCGATAAAGTAATACTTCACTTGGATGTGCTTCGTCTTTGCATGAAAGACATAATTCCGTGCTAGCATGATAGCACTCAGGCTATCGCAATGGAGGACAAGTGTCTCCCTACCAGACGTGAAAGCCATAAAGTCTCCTTACATGCCTCAGTGGCAATCACATACTCTGTCTTTGTAGTCGACAATGCAACTCACTTCTGTACTTTGGAGATCCAAGAAATTGCTCCCCTTGTGAAGGTGGATACATACTCTAAAGTAGACTTCCTGCAGTCAGCATGACCAACATAGTCTGCATTTGCAAAGTCAACGATAGTTGCAAAACAGATGCACAAATCCTTTGTGCCCTTAAGATATCTCATGATTTCACTGCTTCTCAATGCTTCCTACCATATTTGGGATGCATTGTTTTCTTTGGATGTTGCTGTATTTAATACTTGTGCAGATCTGTTTGCCATCAGCTTGTTAGATTGTTTAAATCCTTCGTTTGTCTTTGGGTACATTATGGGCATCTTGTTGAAGCTGAACCTACTGCACAGTAAGGTAATCTTGTTGAAGCTGGAGATCACAATGAAGTAGTTTGTGCTGATGATTCTACTAGATTGTATGTGATAAGATTCAACTAGATCACTGTAGGCATCACTGGAGGTTTTGATTGGCAGAAAGAGGCAAACAGAGTAGATGGTTGGCCCTTGGTGTAGTTTCTCACTCCAGAAAATGAGTGTACCCCTGGTACATGACTGTGAATGTACATGCAGGAGATAGTATATACTGGTAGTTCCAAGCTCATTATACTGTCGATTTATCATTACATTAGGATCTGCTCCTGTCAGTTCAGATGACATACTGTCAGTCCATTCCAGGTTCATTACATTATTCCACGTTTATTATACTGCTAGTCTATTATCATGGTAGCCTGTAGGATCTATTGTCAGTTCAAATGAAAAATAAATTATACTGCAGGTGCTTTGTTTAGTCATTTCATGCCTGCTTGGAGGAGACCAAATCTCAAGAATGCGAGCAGCAAGAGGACTATGTGACAAAATGGCAGCTGGAATGCAGGATCCTCCATGGGGCATATGTGAACTCTCAAATACAAAATAGTCCATAGGTACATGGTCTCCCCTCTCTCTCTCTAGTGTTCGTGGCTAGTGACTTCGAAGAAGCTTGGCAACAGGGTATCGCTCTCTAGATAATATCCCCCTTTTAATTGTGTCTGTACAGCAGTAATTCTCCTCTCCTCCTCCTCCTTAATGAAATCCTCAATTCCTTGCAGCACCCTGACCATATGCTTATCATGAGGGTAGCAAGTAAGGATAGCCAACATGGATGCTTAACATTTGGCCAAATCAAAATCTCTTCTCCTAGCTTTAGCTCAAGCATGACCATGTTGCTTGGGGTTTTCAGTGATTACTGCAATATGTGCCTTTATTCTCCCAAAGGTATCTGCTATGCCAGTAGTACTTTCAATCCACTTTTCTTTCAACCTCTGACTAAATGTCTAATCCTTAAGAAAGGAGTTAGTAAACATAAATGGGGGAGGCCACTAATTTAGAGCAGATTTGCTTCTGTCAGATTTGCACTGAACTGATAGTAGAAACTACTGTCAGTCCAAATTTACTGATGCCAGTTCAGGTTTATATGTTCTGAGTTTTCACTTGAAAGTACATGCTGTTAGTATTTTGGAAGACGATTTTCACTTGAGAGTACATGTTCTTGGTTGTTTGTTCGTGTTTGTTCAAAGGGGTAAATGGTTGAGCTCTAGGATGTTTTGATGGAAAAGAATGTAGGGTCAGAGTGCAGCAGTGCAGAAGCATATGACCAAAATTGAGAGATAGAGTCAAGATAGAGAGAAGAGAGAGAAAGAAAGAGACAGAAGAACACAAAAGATCTGCAAATGATGAATGCTGAATAAAGAATGCAGATATGTACACGGGTGCAATGCGTATGTCTGTGTATCTCCACCTCGATGATGTTCGCCTGCTGTACACCTTCAAGTCTGCTGCAATCTGCACAATCTCAACCCTGAAATCTGCGATCAGATTTGTGTCAAAGTGTGTGTGGTGGGCTGGAATATATAGCCCATAAATCAGTGTTAGGTCGGCCCATAAATGATGGCTGATTGGGTAGAAATCAGGCCGTCTGCCTGAAAATGACACATGGCATGTGCAATAAATGCAACGACTGCTCCACCACAAGCGAATCTGCCCAGTGCTGCAGCCTGCCACATGGCACTCCTGCCATAAATGTGATGGTTGTAAACACTGCCATGTGGCACAACAAGCCTAATCAGGACACACAACTCTGACAAAACTGCCCTCGAATGATTGTCTGACAGGAAATGCATGTACATAGCCCATCTTTGATGGCCTGTCCAGAAGTTGACCAAATCGCTAACACCTCCACTTAGGTCCTGGATGCGGCATGAGGATGAGGGATTTGGAATGCTATTGAAGTAAAGTGTGAGGAAGCACCTTCGTTAAACAAGTCTGCAAGATTATCTTGCCTCTTGTAATACACCATATCAATGGTCTCATCTAGAAGCTTCTCCTGAATGAAATGGTACTGTATTTCTATATGCTTCGTTGTAGCATGGAACATGGGGTTCTGTGCCAAGGCAATGCAACTCTCATTGTCACATTGAAGAGTAGCAAGACTTGTCTCAGGATAGCCAAGCTCCTCCAACAACCTCTGAAACCACATTGTCTCGCATGTGGTAGAAGACGCGGCCCGATACTTGGCCTCAGTCAAAGAGAGGGCAACTGTGGGCTGCTTCTTACTGCTCTAGAGTGCCATCACTGTGGTACTTGGTCTTGAAGACCCATTTGATGCCAATAACCTTCTTATGAGGGGGACGGGGCACAAGGTACCAAGTGCCATTCCTCTCAATATCCTCCAACTCGTGCTCTATCGCTTTCGGCCAATGATTAGACTGCGAAGCCTCCTGCACAGAGGTGGGCTCTCTATCTTACATAAGATGGGTCATCAGATAATAGTTAGAACAAACAAGCTCGGTGGAATGTCCCTAGTTCCTCTGAGAACGTGGCTACCACTTCTCAAGGACCCCCTCAATCCTTGCATTGCGGAGTGTATCGCGTGCCTAGTGAGAAGGAGGCCAGATCACTCTACGTCATGCTCCATTTACCGAAGTCTCTAGTACATCCATCGGTGGTGGCTTAAGCGGAGTAGTAGGCAGTGAAGTAGGATCCTCATCCGAAGAAGAAGCATCTCCAAGAGGCATTGGCTCCAAGGGAACAGTCTCTGGTGTCCAACTATCTTTGGGATCTCCAAGTATACTGAGTTTCAGGAGGTGTTGAGGCAGGCATGCTCTATTTGGGTGGAGATGGTTGATTTTCCCGCGCATCTTTGGAGACTCGTGCCTTTGGTCTTGAGAACCTTAGGCGATGTGTTGGTAGAGCCTCGGCTGACTTCCCACAATCGGAATAGGGCATGCATGCTTTGGGACACAAGAAAACCTCGCCCAACCAAAATTCGTTTTCAGGTTCCAGGACTGCAAACCTTGGTTTATGAGTTGAAATGGGATGCTTTTGCAGGATACTGTTTCCAATGCGACCAATTGGGCCATTTTATTTCGGAATGTGACAAAAATCTGGAGGTTTTGGAGCAATCTATAGATTTAGACATGGATATGCAAGATCACCATCCTCCCCACATACATCAACAGCTTCAAACTGACCTTGAGATGCCTCTCCAACATGGTCGTGATGAAGGTAAAAAGGAGGTTCCTCAAGTGGGCCTTGAGCGTAATTCCCTTCCGGTTGATCGGAATGTGTCTTCTTGGGAAGATTCTTGGGTATCAGTGGTTAGACGTAATGTATGACAAGCTTCTCGTTCGGCTCTTGCCCACCCATTGCCACACCCTATCACTCAGACCTTTCAACGCAGAGGTAGGGGGTTTTACGTGAACCCTTAATCTTCACGTGCTCCGATCAGGGATGATAAAAGGAATTCCAATTCTGCTTTGCGCTTTGATATGCAGGGGAGGCTTGTGCCTAGGGATGTTTTTCGTTCACAGTAACAAGAGTTTTCTTCTCGTGCTTCGATTGCTGGTTTGCAAAGGGTAGACCTTATAGATGTAATCTGAAGCGAGATGGAAAGATTCCAGGCAGCCAAAGCTGTAGATGTAAAAGGAAAAGGAAAAGCAGTGGTTTGATAGTTTTCTCATTTCCGATTTATTATGAGAATTGCTTTGTGGAATGTGAAAGGTATCTCTTCGCATAGCAAGCAGTATTGGTTATGGAAAGTTGTGTTTGCTGGAAAGTGGGATGTATTTTGTGTGGTGGAGCATAAACAGCATGCTTTGGCTGGATCCTCCTATGTTTATAAGGATTATGTTGTTTTTTTCAGTGGTTGAGCTCCATATAAATCTGGAGTTATGTTGGCTGTCAAATCTTGTCTGCAGCCATCGTTGGTTTCTCAAGACCCTCGAGGTCGATTTGTAATTCTGGAGATACTTTATGAGGGAGAGGTTTTGTGGTTGGTGGGCGTGTATGCTCCTTCACGGTAAGGGAGCGTCGTTAACTTTATGATGACCTGCACTGCCTTTCCATGGCTCGCCAAGGTTTTGTTATGGGCAACTTTAATTCATGTCTATCTGAGGATTAGGCTACTTCTCTGCACTCAGTTATGGATGGTCTTGAGCGACAGGCTTGGGATGCCCTTGCAATTGGATCTTTGAAGCAAGACATGTGGTCTTGGATGTATCCATCACAATTTGGTTATACCTATCGATCTTTGCAACATCCTAACACCTGGGCCAGACTGGATCGGATATATATTTGTCAGAGTGATTCCTTTCTTCCTGCAGTTATTGACATGTGGGTGGAACGACAGCATGTCTTATCAGATCACTACCCTTTGGTATTGGAAATGACCCATAGATCTGTTCGTGTATTTAAGGCTCTTCTTACTCGGGTTGCCACTCCGTTTTAATCAATCTTTTCTGCAACAGAATCGGTTTTTGGAATATGTTCAGCAACTGATCGCTTCCTTTAGCTTGAAGGTCCTATCTGGAGGGAGGGATGCATGGGCTGTTTTTAGGGACAATGAGCGACAATTATCCAATCAGTATGGTATTTAGCAGGCTTCCTCTTTACGAGCTGAATTGCAAAATGCCCAATCTTTATTAGTCCACACCTTGTCTTTAAGTCAATTAGGGGATTCTAATGATGAATTGATCACATGCATTGAATGGTTGAAAGGCAGGGCTCATTCTCTTCAAGAACAGGAATATGCAAAATACAAATTGTTGGCCAAAGCAGAAGCTTTATACGATAATAACTGCCAATCCCATCAATTCTTTGCTCGCCTGCACCAAAAATATGCTAGGGACAATATTATGCGCTTAATGGATAAACAGGGTGTTATGGTGACGGATCCGGCCTCCATCATTCGTATGTGTGTCGACTTTTATAAGTCCTTGTTGGGTCCGCAAGAGAATTCTTTTGATGTTGTCCTCTCTGCTCGCTGCTATATTTGCGAGTTGGTAAGCAACCAGGTCAAACCAGAATGGGTGGACTTAATGGAGGTAGATATTTCAGAAGATGAAGTGGAAGAAGTGCTATCCCATCTACCCCGAAGGAAAAGCCTTGGCTGGGATGGGCTTCCTAATGAGCTGTTTTTAGCTAATGTGCACCAGCTTAAAGACCCATTGACTCGCGTGTGCCAGCAAGTGTGGAACTTTGGTACCATGCCATTCGACTCGAAGATTGCTGTCATTCAATTGTTGCCCAAGGTTCCCTCCCCCACCTCTTTGAAACAATGGATACCTATTTCCGTTATGGGTTCGTTATATAAAATCTTCTCCAAAATCATTGCGAACAGATTGCAGAAAGTTTTTCTGCACCTGGTTCATCCACGTCAATATGGTTTCATTGAAGGTACGGAATATCATGCATAACATCTTGAATGTTCAACCGGAAATTGACTATACTAAAGCTTCAGGACAACAAGTAGTAATGCTTCAGCTTGATATTGAGAAGGCATTTGATCATGTTAGCTGGCCTTTTTTGCGGCAATTATTGTCTACAATGGGATTTGGCCCTCGCATGGTTTCTCTTGTTGACACTATTGGTCAGGGAGCTGTAGCTCGTTTGCTCTTAATGGAGGGATCACAGAAGAAATTGCCTTATCTCGATCTCTTAGGCAAGGCTACCTTGTCAGCCCTTTGCTGTTTGCTTTGGTCACTCACCCGATGCTCTCATTGTTGGACAAGTTGGCTGATCAAGGTGAGATAGTTGGCTTGACTCTTCCCAGTGGTACTCAACTTGTGGGTCGATCTTTGGTAGACGATTCTTTTATGTTCCTTAAGGCTGATCGCACTAATGTTAATTGGGCAATGGTGGCATGGAATCTTTTTGCTTTGGCATCTGGTCTTCATATTAATACACAGAAATCTATACTTCTCTCTTGTACGGAGTCTGATCTGCAGGCCTTGGGCTGGCATGGAATTGTGATCCCAAAGGGAAATATAACGAGACACTTGGGATATCCTATTGGGTTGGAGGTAGCACCCCGGGCCTTACTGGATTGGATGGCCTCTTGGATTCATGAAAGGTTCATGTACTGGAAATCTCAGGGCTAGCCTTTACATGTCAGACTGAAAGTTGCTCAAAGTATTATGATCAGTACGATATCGTTCTTTTTGCCACTCCTTCCCTAGACTAAGAAGTCCCTTTTGGAACTTGTTCAGCCTATCAGGTTTACATTGTGGAAAAAGAAGGGGAATTGGTTGGGTCAGGTTTGGATTTCGTGGTAGCATGTGACTATGCCTAAACGAATGGAAGGAGCAACCCTATTGGATGTTAATTTGCATATGAAAGCCTTAAGGTTGGCCCTTTTGCAGGCATTATGTGTACAGAGTCATCCTTGGTCGAACATTGCAAAATTTTTCATTGAAAAGATTGGCATCTCTCATGGTAATACGGTTATTTGTGCCTCCTAGTGGTATGTGCTCAACTCCTCGAGGCCAATTAAGACCACCCAGTCTTTTCTTCTTTCTCATTAGATTGCATCTTGGCAGGAGATCTTACGTTTTTCAGTTTGGCGCCCTCTTGAGATTCACAAGGAGGCGAATTCATTGCAAGGAGAGGTCTTAGTCTCCTCCAGGTTGTTGGATTGGCCGGACAAAGATTTGCATAGACTCAAGTTTGATCGGATGGCTCGTTTGGGGTTGCAGACAATTTTTTATGGTGTTATTCCTGGGCAGTCCCGTCTTTACTCTTTTTGGCGTATTCATCAACACTTTCGGGTACCCCGTGGATATTGTGATATCTGGTCATCCATATAGATCACACTTCAGAGGTTCTCTCCTTTACCAGTGTTGCAGCCATTGTATCCATGGTGTGTGGAAGTTTGTGATTCTGGATGATTTTGAGAAGAGGTCTGCTAACTAGATATACCATCAGACGGTGGAGGCCAAGAGATGGGTCACTACAAAGGTGAATAAATTATGGCATATTAGGGACGGCAAAAAGAAGTGGTAGGAAAGATTCCTTCAACTTTGGAAGTTTAAGGTTTCCTATCAGGGGAAAATCTTCTTGTGGAGACTGCTGATTGGTGGTCTTCCAACTAGAGAGGTGCTGCGTGCCCGAAAGATCTCTGCTGGTCGTTGTATATTTTGCATTACATGTGATGAAACATTGCTTTGTCTTTTTGCCTCTTGTCCAGTAGCGCGACAGATCTGGTGTTTTATTTCTCGCGTCTGACTCTCGGCGACTTGGCTCTGGATAACAGCCCGGTCATGGATTATGGGAAAGCTGCCCTCCGTGCCTTCTTTGCATTTTGATTATTCCTGTGTGTTCCAGTTCCTTAGATGGACTGCCTTGTGGCATATTTGGCGAACTTGGAATACCTTTCTTTTTGATTTGGTCTCGGGCATCCATGGTCATGTGGCTTGTATTTGAGGTTTAGTGCCATGGCAGATTTCTTCTATGATATCAGCTGACCTGGTTCTTCCTGACATTGCTGCCCACTGGCTGGCCATTGTTTGCTCGACACCAGCAGTGTGATTTTCTCTTTGTGACATAGTCCTAATAGTCTTTCACTTTCTTTGAGGACCTGATGTTTTGATGCAACAGAATGTAAACAGAGAGAGAGAGAGAGAGAGAGAGAGAGAGAGAGAGAGAGAGAGTTTCTCTGATGACCTGATGGTCTGATGTAACAGAAAATAAGAGAAAGTATGAGATACAGAGAGAATGCTGACCTGATGGTCTGATGTAAATATTTACTACTTAATTCAATTATCTTCATGAAAAAAAAGAGAACACTGAAGATCTGCAAATGATGAATGCTGAATAAAGAATGCAGATATGTACATGGGCGCAATGCATATGTTTGTGTATCTCCACCTTGATGATGTCACCCTGCTGTTCACCTTGAAGTCTGCTGCAATCTGCATGATCTCAACCCTGAAATCTGCAATCAGATCTGTGTCAAAGTATGTGTGGTGGGCTGGAATATATAGCCCATAAATCAGCATCAGATCGGCCCATAAATGATGGCTGACTGGGCAGAAATCAGGCTGACTGCCTGAAAATGACATGTGGCATGTGCAATAAATGCACTGACTGCTCCAGCACAAGTGAATCTGCCCAGTGCTGCCATGTGGCACTCCTGCCATAAATGTGATGGCTGTAAACACTGCCACGTGGCACAACCAGCCTGATGACGACACACAACTCTGACAAAACTGCTCTCAAACGTGTGTCTGATAGGAAATGCATGTACACAACCCATCTCTGATGAATGCCTTTCCAGGGGATGACCAAATCACTAACATGTAGCCCCTTGAGATATTCATGAAAGTTAAACCTCACAGATTCTTATTTCAATGCAAAGGTTGTCTCTCTTTCTTGGTAGAGTTAATTAATGTAAATGAAGCTTTTACTCAAGAATGGTACTACATAGATGTTACTTTAATGTCTTGCTTTGGGGTTATCTTTTATCTGAATGGAGTGTACTTTTCAAAAAAAAAAGAGGAGTTTCTATAACGATTAGTATTCTAATATCGAATTATGTTATTTAATGTAGATGGCTTGAAAGAAGGTGCAACTGCCTTCTTCATTTAAGTTCAAGAATATGTTTAGGCCTAATGCAGAGTCTCGTCCAAGCTCGTCCAAGCTCTTCCAAGCACTTTCAAGCAACATTAAGCATTGCCAAGCCATGCCAAACACTTGGAAGCACCGCCAAGCATTGCCAAGCACTTGAAAGCACAGTGAAGCACTGCCAAGCATTGCCAAGCACTTGGAAGCACTGTGCATTACCAAGCAGTCTTGAGGCAAGTATTGTGGTCCCTCAGCTTTGGCACAAAGTATGGCTTCAGACTCTCAAAGCATCTGAGGCTGATCTTTATATTAGGATGTGGTGCCTGGAACTGCATTTAAAAGTCCCTCTGAGACACAAAACAATGCATTTAGAATCGGTACAACCTCTTCACATGTACATACTAAATGCACTTCAGAGAACGTCATTAACAGCATTTCCAAGCATTGCCAAGCACTAGGAGGAACTGCAAGCACTACCAGGCACTTCTAATCACTTGGAAGCACTGCCAAGCAGTCTGAGGCACTACCAAGCACTATGAAGCACTGCCAAGCAACACCAAGCACTGCTAATTACTTGGAAGTGCTACCAAGCAAGTAGTGTCAGGCACTGCCAAGCACTTCAATTACAGCAATTTTGTCATCAATAACAAATTTCAAGCACGTTCTAGTACATCCAAGCACCTTTTCTACCACATTGCAAGCACTATCAAGCTCAGTTAAGCAGTTTCGGCATGTTGTCAAGCACTTCCAAGCTCTAGGGAGGATTGTCAAGTACGTCCAATCACTTCCAAGGATTACCAAGCACTTCCTAGCTTTTATAAGCACTACCAATCACTTCCAAGCATTGCCAAGCAGTTAGAAGCACTTTGATGCATTGTGAATGACTGACATGCACTTGACAGCACTAATCAAGCATATTGAGGCGTTGTAATGCACTTTGAAATTCACTTCAGCACTAGCAGCCTAGATGAAAGCAGTAGTTCATATAGAAAAGCATGTGCTTCATTGAGATGTCATACCTGAGGGAAATCCAGTAGATGCAATGGTTGCATGACATGGGCACTCATGTCTATCCTTTTTCTCACTACATCTTTTGGTCTGACTGACCAAAACTCAAATACAATTTCCTTGATTTCGCTCGTGATGCTGCTTATTTGATGCACTTGACGGTGACAGACCTCCGAGGGAAATAAACCATTTTTGCCATCATGATGAAGTTGGGAATTGGTGGCAATGACATTCCATCAGTGTAGCCCCAAAGCCTTGGCAACATTTCTACTCCTCAATTGATTGTCAACCCCACAAGCGCCATTGAGGCATGCCGTGATAGTAGCCCGTTTCAATATTTGAGTGGGGTGTCTTTTTGAAAATTGATGGTATGCTTTGATACCATTTGATGGGGGAGCAAGCTTCAATACAAGACAAGAGTATAACAAGGGACTAATATGAGCAATCATAGACATATGAGAATTAAAAAATGTATTGTAGAAAGTACTTCTATTTTGCTTGCCAAGTGGTTTTTGTAAAAGTACTTAAAAGTATTTTACAGTCACTGTAGTACTTTCTCATATTGAGCAAGCCTTTTGTATCACCTTAGAGTACTTAGCAAAGCACTCCAATGCACTTTCAAGTGGATCTGGTTATCTACCAAGTGGTGTGTAGAAACCACTTTCTAAGCAATCTGAACCACTTTTCAAGAAATCTGTAACCAATTTCCAAGGGGAATAAAAGTATTTTCTACCATACATTTGTTGTTCTCATATGTCTGTGATTGCTCGTATTAGTCCATTGTTGTTATACTCTTGTCTTGTAACGTGCCCATCTATCGGCTGTCACAGCACGCTTTTAGTGGTCCATCGGAAGACGAGTCTAAGCGATGCCGCCTAACACTCCCATGGAATAGCACGGGGTTTGTTGCTTGGGTTTTCTCGAGTCCGCCTCGCAACAGAACATCCGCGGCCGAACCCACTAGGATCGCCCTGAAATCTGGGTTCCTAGGGCCAAGGTCTCCTAACAGCATTCTAGCGTTGGGTTTTGGACATCCTACTTTATGCAGAGATACCCAATCCGAAGCAAATCCATACCGCACTTGGTTCAAAGAGAATGGGAAACGAGAGGGATGCGCGCTCAACCTCTTTGTCCGAAGGGTATAGTCCCATTCCGGTTCCCTAAAACGGCATGAATCGGGTTCTAACTTAAGAATACCTTAAGTCGAATGGTGATAAATCCTTGTGAGAAACCTCTCAGTTCTCTGGGACCATCCTGTCTTGTAGGACGGACCTGTCGGGGATTTCGTCCATCCGCTTCCCTTGATAGCTTTAGTTTTCTAATTAAGTCCTACTACATTTATGCGCGACATTTAAAATCAACTTCATTAATTAAGTCTTTTAGGGCACAAGGTTCATTCGCGTGATTTACAGCACAGACACGAAAACAAAACAAGTAGTCCTTTTGACAAACAAGTTCCTTAACTTATCTTCAAGTTAATCTGTCTCCTGTCCATACAGG
This sequence comes from Lygodium microphyllum, assembly GCF_053477565.2. Classification (NCBI taxonomy): domain Eukaryota; kingdom Viridiplantae; phylum Streptophyta; class Polypodiopsida; order Schizaeales; family Lygodiaceae; genus Lygodium; species Lygodium microphyllum. Next base: position 340,673 of record NW_028229531.1, on the reverse strand, counting down.
AGAATTATGTATCCCTTCTGTCCAATAGAAGTACTTGGTCCAAATCACATGGCACCAAAATTTCCATCCTTTATCTAGAATAGAATCTTCCAACGCCGCCAGACGTTTTTCTAATTAAGTCCTACTACATTTATGCGCGACATTTAAAATCAACTTCATTAATTAAGTCTTTTAGGGCACAAGGTTCATTCGCGTGATTTACAGCACAGACACGAAAACAAAACAAGTAGTCCTTTTGACAAACAAGTTCCTTAACTTATCTTCAAGTTAATCTGTCTCCTGTCCATACAGGAGAATTATGTATCCCTTCTGTCCAATAGAAGTACTTGGTCCAAATCACATGGCACCAAAATTTCCATCCTTTATCTAGAATAGAATCTTCCAACGCCGCCAGACGTTGGGCTCACGCAGTCTACAATTCCGTTTTGGTCTAGGCAAGGGGTATCCAAAGCTCCATTGATCCCAAGCAACCTACGAGTGAGACACAACTTCTGTGGTTGGCCTTTTCACCACTCGACCTTCGGCCCATGAATCGAGCAGTGTCCTCTCAGGGTAATCTACGGTGCGATCTTGGAGATGATTTACCCGTGCAAAATATCATTGCTTAATTAATCCAATTAAGAATCAAGCATAATTAAGGCAATCAGTCGTAATATCATCTTTTAGGAAAAGATTCCTTTATTTTTCATGGAAACTTGTCAATACAGACGTAGTGCCATGCATTTACCATCGAACACAAGGACTTGGAATATTTATCCAAATCACAATACAACGATAAGTTGATTGTAAAAAAAACATTTAGGGTATTGTTCAATCAACCAACAAAACTAATTGTATTTTTCCCAAACAATACAAGAATAAACGCGATAATAATTTCATCTCATATTCACTCTCCCCCTTGGGATCAAAGAGTGATTCCAAGCAAAATTTACTTAATACTTGTATGTACAATTCCTAATGTTATTCTTTTTACGATTATGCTATTCATAATCCCTGACCGATTGCTCTATCAACGAATAAGCTATACGCAACTAAGTGCAATTAACTTTCCTTGATACATGCATTTTGCAAACTCCATCTTTCGAATATGTGAGAAGAGGCATATCCCTTCCCATGACCTATTCTCGTATATCATAGTATGGAGCCTAATGTATCTCATGCGAGAATCAAAGCAAGCATCTATCAATTTAGAAATACATTACTTACGATCGGAACCGTTGTTAGATTGACAGTGATGTCTTCGCCCGAAGCTTCGTTGCTGGTTGTAGAATTGCCATCCGCATGCGACATTCTTCACTTGGAGGCCCTCGTCCGCAAGTAGACTCAAGAGATTAAGAAGGCGGAATAGATTCGAGATGGGAGAGCGTAAGAGAAGATGGTTAAGTTGAGGATCTAGATAGAGAGAATTGTGCAGCCTCTCGAGGTAACTCTTCTCTCTCTCTCTCTCTCTCTCTCTCTCTCTCTCTCTCTCTCTCTCTCTCTCAAGCTCTCTCTCACAATCCCTTAGAGGGGTATCCTTCTCTCTACCTCTCTCTTGCAGCCTCTCGAGATCTCCTTATGCTCTCTTGTGCCTCCCCATGCCTCATATTTATAATGAATTAGAGAGGAGGGGATGTAGCTGAGAACAAGAGTTCTTGGTGGAGGGACTCTTGGAAAACTCAGTGATCTGATGCCTAACTCATAAATCTGATGGTTCCATTGGCTCCAAAAGGAGGGTAAAACGCCAAGACACTTGGTTAAAAATCTTTCAGATCACTCATTCTTTCTCTCCCTGTTCAAAGTGTTGTCTACTGCTTGTAGATTGCGATCATGGCGCGCGAGATTTCGTCAATCTCTCTTTATCATTTTTCTTTTTATAAAATCTCCAAAACTGACTAAAATATCACTTGTCTTTTCTTTTAAATGACATCTAGTTCTATCTTTTTAGGATAATATCTAAAATATACTAGTTTTTAATCCAAAAATCTAATATTTTTGGACCATCCAAACTATACACATTAATACTAGTGATTAATATGGTTCATAAGTCTCGTTCACGTTGTAACTTCTGTGAAGGGTGGCTACGGTCCTTGTCAATCTGAGAAAATTATCGGATTTATGACTCGTTTTTTAAAAAATATGTATATATTTTAAATAAAATCATTAATTATTAACATTAGTTAGTCTTCAGTTGGTAAACTTACTAACTTGTTAATTGACTGACTAACTTTCGAACTAACCAACTAATTTTTATTGCGTGGAAATATTACATGTTTTGTGTCAAAGCTTGCTCCCCCATCACATGGTATCAAAGCATACCAACAATTTTCACATGGTACCAGAGCATACCATTTCTTGACATGATATTAGAGCTCGTAGGTTGACAGTGCCTAGTTTTGGGATCTTGAGTGACAAATACAATTTTCATTTATCACAATATCACTTTATTGCAGCTGAAAATAGCACCAAGCCTACACAAATTTCACTTCGAGAGAGCTGAAAAGCTGAATAGCACTAATTATGCAACATGAAAGGTGAAGATGGAGTCCCTACTATTGTTCCAAGAATGTTGGGAGATAACAACGAAGTATTATCTTGGAAGCATTGCGAGCTTCCTTCTCCATCTTCTCCATACATGTAGTTGGCTGATTTTCCTTTCCAATCAGCTTTGCTCCTGCATTCCTTAACAAGATGCCCATACCTTGAGCATTTAAAACATTGCATGGAATAGAAGTTGCTTCTACCTCTTCCTCTTCCTCTACCTCTTGAGGAAGGACTTTCTCTACCATAAAATGATGGATTACTTTCATAAGGTTGCTGACCTTGATTGTTGTTGGGCTGATGTCTTCCTCTTCCTCTTTGTGTGTTGGCTCTTCCTCTTCTTCTTGATGTAAAGAGAGCTCTGTCATTGTTGTTTGGAGGTGCTCCTCTTCCTACATCATGTATGGTCCTCATGGCTGCTTTCCTTCGATCTTCATCTCTAAAGATTTGTTCTATATCATCAAGGGATGGCTTCTCCCTCCAAATAATGAGGCCTTGGAGCAAGCCCTCATATCCATCTCTCAATTCATTAATGATGTTTATAGAGAGGTCATTGTTTATGATTTTGTCTCCAACAGCCCCACTGGTTGTTGATGTAGATCCTTCACCCTCTTGATGAAGCTTGTAGCATCCTCTCCTTGGTTCCTCCTAGTGTTGCTTAGTTCAGCTCTCAAAGCCACTTGCCTTGAGGTGCTCTTGGAGTCACATATGTTCTTCAATATGTCCCATCCTTTCTTGGGGTTCTTCACATCCATTAGATGCTAAGTATGTTATCCTTTACACTTAGCTTCACCATGTGGATTGCAAACATGGCCTTCTTGTCCCATTTGTCCAACTTCTCGAGTATGACTTTTTGCAGTTGGTCTCTCCATGGAAACCATCTCCCAACATTCTTGGAAGAATAGTAGGGACTCCATCTTCACTTTTCATGTTGCATAATTGGTGCTATTCAGCTTTTCAGCTCCCTCCAAGCTAAGTTTGTGTAGACTTGGTGCAATTTTTAGCTTCAAACAACTGATATTGTGATAAATGGAGATTGTATCTCTCACTCAAGATCTCAAAATAGACACTTTCAACCTAGGAGCTCCAACATCATGCCAAGAAATGGTATGCTTTGATACAATGTGAAAGTTGATGGTATGCTTTGATACCATGGGATGGGAGAGCAAGCTTTGACACAAGACAAGAGTTTAACAACAATGGACTAAAATGAGCAATCACAAATATATGAGAATAACAAATGTATTGTAGAAAGTACTTTTATTTTACTTGCCAAGTGGTTCAAGTGGTTTTTGTAAGAGTACCATACAGGTACTGTAAAGTAATTTCTCATATTGAACAAGCCTTTTGTATCACCTTAAAGTACTTAGCAAAGCACTTTGAAGCACTTTCAAGTGGATTTGAGAACACTTGAAAGAGGTTTCAAGTAGTCTGCAGAACCACTTTCTAAGGAATTTGTCACCACTTTCAAAGCAATCTATTACCAATTTCCAAGCATCCATATCGTTTCTTGGGAGTCTTAACATCCATTAGATGGCTAAGCATATTATCCTTTACAGTAAGCTTCATCATGTGGATTGCAAACATGGCCTTCTTGTTCCATTTGTCCGATTCCTCTTGAGTATCACTTTTTGAACTTGGTCTCTCCATAGAAACCACCTATCAACATTCTTGGAAGGATAGTAGGGACTCCATCTTCACCTTACATGTTGCATAATTAGCGCCATTGAGCTTTTTAGGTCCCTCTGAGTGAAGATTGTGTGGGCTTGGTGCCATTTTCAGCTACAAATAAGTGATATTGTGGTAAATGGAGAATGTATCTCTCACTCAAGTTTGCTCAAACTAGGCCCTTTCAACCTAGGAGCTCTGACATCATGTTACGCCCCCCCTCTTGCACTGCCCACTCTACCTGCCACTTGTAGGGGAATACATGTAAGGGTCTAGCCGCCATGTCTTCCCTTGAAGGCCAACCACCCAAATTCTCCTCCATGGAAGGACAACTATCTCCTCATCTTATTGCCCTCTGTCAAGGACCAAACGCCCCCCCTCTTGCACCGCCCACTCTACCTGCCACTTGTAAGGGAATACGTGTTGGTAAAAACCTAGCAACCCATACCTCATCGGGCTCTATCAGCTCTTGTATCGGGGGGTCAAGCCACTCTTTAGGTATTGTTGCGTCAATCTCCCTTCTCCTCAACTCAACTCCTCTTTGGCAACCTGATGCCTGCTGCAACACCTCCTGGTCCACCATCCTGTACATCTCTCGCCATGTCCTGATGGCATGAGCCAGGCCGGACCAGCCCATTGGATTTGGGGGCGCTCGCCAATCTGTAACCCATCCCGATCTTTGACCTCGGGGTTCTAGATCACTGGCTGGCGGTCTATCTCCTCCTAGTATCTTGGGGGGACTCTAAATTAGGGCCTTACGGAGGCCCTACCACACACGAAGTAGGCTGCGTAGGAAGGAGGATGGGGACATGATGTGGGCCGTCGTAAAGATCCATCTCAAGGACAGCCTCCAATCACCGCCAAGTCTCGGTCTACACTCCTGGAGACCCTCCTGCAATAGGATCTTCAAAGTTTGCTCTCCTGGTGTGAGACCACAGACTACTAGCTTGCCCAAAAGGGCTAGACTATGATACTCTGGGTCTATTATCCCAAGCCCTCTCTCTGTTGGATGATGGTTGCCCTCGCCACCTTGGCCCCGGAGTCTCTGGAATCATAAGATTCAGCCCAAAGGAAATTCCACACTAGGCAGCGAAGGTGAACTACACAGGACGAGGAGAAGCACCAACACGAGGCGATGTAGTAAGACGTCGCTAGGAAGACTTGGTTAACCACCAGGGCTTGGCCTGCTCCAGTAGGTCAACTTCCTCTGAATAGAGTCGAGGATTGAAAGAAATTGTTGGGCAGGAGTGATGTCGAGTCCCACATGGAGCCCTAGGTAACGGATGGTTTTCCCTCTGCACACCCATCTAAATCCCAAGTGGACGCAGCACTCTGTGCTAGAGTTCGGGTCCGTAAGGAAACCAAGCGACTTTCGCCAGTTGATTTTCACTTCCGCTGCAGTGTAAAATACCTCGAGAGCTAGTCTCACTCTCTCCAGCATCAACTCATCGTCCTCTATGTAGAGTGTTGTATCATCTGTATACTCCGAGTCTAACAGCTCCATCTCCTCTCTCATTGGAAGTCGGAGGCTACGTAACCTGCTCACTGAGGAAGTGACACATCGCCTTTGCAAAGAGTAGGAACAGATACGGGGCTAGAGGGCAGCCCTGCCTTGGACCGATCTCTCCAGTCAAAACTCCTCCCCTCGCTTGTCACCTATGAGAACCTTGTTGGTAGCTCATCTCTAAAGTGCAAAGACTCCGCGGACCCATGCTTGGGGGAAGCTCAACCTCACCATGGTACCCTCTAAGAAGTCCCAGTCAACCTTATCATAGGCTTTCTCGAAATCCAGGAGTAGTACCGCCAATCCTTGACCACTGTGCTGGGCCTACTCTGTCGCCTCAAAGAAGGTGAAGACTGTCTAGAATGCTCCTATTCTGGACAAAGCCTGTCTGTGTGTCCTGAATGATGTCTGGAAGCACAAGGCGGAGTAGCCTACCAATAATCTTTGCCAGTGTCCTTAAGGCCACTGACAAGAGGGTGATTGGTCTCCACTGGGATAGCTCCAACCGATCTTCCCCTTTGGGGAGGAGACTGATAAGACATGGCAATAGACTCCTTGGCATCCATCCTGAGCTGAAAATCTCCTGGATGGCCAGCAGTAAGGAGTTCTTCATCACCTCCGAGTAGGTAGTGAAGAAGGCCTTAGAAAGGCCATCCTCTCTTGGGCATTTCTGCCCGTCCTGTGTATGGAAAGCCTCCTCCAATTCCTTCTCTGTGAAGGGGTCTAGGAGGGAGCGTCCCATCTCCTCTGTGTTGAGGAGGGACGGGATGTGATCCTAGACCTGTTGTCTACATCATTGTCCTGTGGCTGAGGTTGTCTCCTGCTAAAAAAGGCGTCTCTAGTAGTCGGTGGCAATCTCCATCACCTCATCTGGGCTAGAGCGAATCCTCCCATACTAATCCCAAAGGTTACGTATTTGCTCTCCTAAGGTACGGGGCTGATGTGCTTGGAAAAACTCCTTGCACATCGTGTCCCCCTTCCACGCCCAAAAGGCTATTGAGGTGCGGAATGAGAACTCCGAGCGCTTGTCCTCTAGGCCAACGAGGGCTTCTCGTGAGCGCACCTCCTGTGCGTGAAGGATGGGATCCCTTGGTGCCTCTTGTAGTAGTCTTTGCGTGGCTGCTAGGTCCCGTCGGAGTGCTCTCTCCTCCTCTCGGCTTTGCTGCCTGCCCTATAGGGCTGCCTCCTGGTAGATACTGCTCGACTCGGCTAGGACCTCCGTAACCTCCTCTACGATCCAGTCCCTCTTGCTCCACTCCCTAGTCCAAATCTGCTCAATTTGTCTCTTCACCTTCTCTTTCTGTAGATCGAGTCAGGGATTTGGATCATGTGTCTAGGGCAGAGGATGGGGTATCAAGTGTCAGGAGAACCAGGCAGTGATCTGACAAAGTGGTACCAGCCAACTACCCTACCTGGCCTTAGCGACAACATTCTCACTCTCCCACATAAAACCTGTCCAGCTGCTGCAACAAAACTGTGCCTAGCCGTCTGTATCCCCAAGAGAAGTCTAGTGACCTCTCCCTCCTATGGAAAGTTGGGTCTCTCCAAGCATTGCGTGCTCCTACTGCTAGTAGGAAGATCTCCCATGCCTCCTGCTCCTCCCTATCCATGCTCTGGTAGTTTTTGCCTCATCCTTGTTGGTCCTCTAAAGCCTCCAGGTTGTTGAAGTCTCCTCCAACAATCTAGGAGTCCACCTCTAGGAGTCCTGCTGCAATCTCCATCTAGAACCTGTTGCGTGCCCTAACCTCAGTAGGGGCATAGTCATTGAGAACTCCAAGGCACGAGTCCTCAATATCCAATTTGATCCATAAAACCTTCCCTGCCACAATCATCCCATGGTCTTGTACATGGGCGGTGAGGCTTGGGCCAATAGAGGTGCATACGTCTCCACTCTTGCCGTGGGCACCGATGGTGTACTCTTAGTAAGTATGTGAACTGCGTGGGAGTACCTTTCCTACCTGTTGGGCTTGGGCGGGAGTGAGCTTGTGCTCTTGCAAAAGTAATATGTCGTGAAGGCTGCCTTCTCTTTTTCCTTCCATTGGAAAGAGATCTTCTTCTTTATAAGGTCATGAAGTGGAGAAGCCATATGTGCAAAATGCTTGATGAAGCGGCGGTAATAAGAACATAAGCCAAGAAACGATCGCACCTCATGTACATCACGAAGATGAGGCCATTCTTGGATTATCCTGATCTTTTCAGGATCCATCTGAATCCCTTCAGAAGAGATGACATGCCCAAGGTAATTTATTTTATGCATGAAAAATTCACTCTTTTTACCATTTACCAAGAGTTGATTTTGTTGTAGTAATTGTAGAACAATTTCCAAGTGTTGATGATGCTCCTCTTCATTCTTGCTAAAGACAAGAATATCATCAAAGAAAGTACCGACATATTGTCGATGCTCTCTAAAGATGCGCTCCATCATTCGATTAAAGGTGGCTGGTGCATTGGTTAATCCGAAAGGAACCACCAAGAATTCATAAAGACCGTATGAAGTGCGGAAAGCAGTTTTGTGTACATCTTGTGGTATTACCCTAATTTGATGATAACCACTCTTTAGATCAATGCGGCTGAAAACCTTTGAGCCTCCTAGACGATCCAAAATGTCGTCAATTCTGGGAATAGGAAACCGATTCTTCACAGTGATTTTGTTGAGGGCTCGATAATCAATGCACATCCTGAATGTGCCATCTTTCTTTTGAACAAGAAGAACCGGTGAACAAAATGGTGAGCTACTTGGCCTAATTAGCCCACGGTTGAGTAGGTCTTCGACTTGCTTTCTGATTTCTTCTTGTTGAGGACGGCTCACACGGTATGGTGCTATATTAGGAGGAGAACTGCCCGGGATAATATCAATATGATGATCTTCTGGCCTTTCTGGGGGAAGCTGATAAGGAAGATCTTCCGAAAAACAATCTTTATACTTTTCCAAGAGCTGAAGTTGCTCTTGGTTTTCAGCATTCATATTATCTTTTACATCAGTGACATAAAGCAGACAACATTGAACACAATCCTTAATTGCTCTAGAGACTTGCATATGGCTTACCATAGGTATGGTGTCTCCAGAAACTCCAGCTTGGATCTCGTACTTCTTGCCTTTGTTGGTGAGTTCTACCTTCTTTTTCTGAGAGAAGATGGTTGAATCTACTCTATGATTCCAGGGCATGCCAAGAATCACATCGCAACCATCAAGGTCTCCGATACAGAAGGTATCTTCGTCACTGTAGCCTTGAATTTGAAACTTGAGCTTGCCAATGTAGGGTATCACAGTCTTCACTGTGTCACCTTCATCAGCATTTAAAGCTTAGCGAACTTCTACCGGAGTGTCCATCTCTTCATTCTTTAATCCAAGCTCTTTAGCTAATTGCAAGGAAATGATATTTTCATTCGCCCCAAGATCTATTAAGAATAGTGCTTGCTTACCTTGCAACTGTCCCCAAGCTTTTAATAATTTGCGCGTCTCTGGAGTGTGAGTTGTGTTTGCAACTACATCACTGATAGCATTGATTTTCACTGGCGACTTAGGCTTGTTGTCAGAAACCTTGCTTTGTCCCTTGTTTGGACATTGCTTCGCTATGTGGCCTATTTGTCCACATTTAAAGCACTTCCCTTCTTTCATGAAGCGTTGCTTTTCTTCTTCGGAAAATTGCTTTGCTTGTGGGTATAGATTGGAGCGAAATTGAGGAGCATTAGGAGGTGCATAGGGCTTCATCTTCTTTTGATTTGATGGCTGCTTTTACCACTGTTTTTGTCCTTCATTTGGGGCTGAATACTCCTCATCATCAGCTACTCTCTTCTTATCATTCTTTTGGAATGATTTGTTGCCATTGTGCTCCATTTCCCATGTCTCAGCATGGTCAATGAGTTCCCTGAGACTAGAACAATGATAATGATTAAGAGCAATATGAAGTTTAAAATGCGAACCTCCTTGAAACTTCCTAAGCTTTTCCGTACTGCTGATCTTCTTAAAATGTTGGACCTTCAAAAGTAGCTCCCAAAATCTCTTGGTATAGTCACCAAGTGACTCATTTTTCCTTTGCCAAAGCCGATCCCATTCCATTTTTACATCTCTTTTGAAATGAACAGGAAGAAATTGGCTTTGTATCAGGCGAACAAAGGACCGCCATGATTTTGGGGCAGCATGATCATATTCCAACCCCGTCCACCAAGTATGGGCTAAGTCGGTTAAATGTAAAGCTGCAAACTTAATCTTTTCTTTTTCTTTATACTTGTCACGACCATACAAAATTTGAAATTGACAAATAAACTTCAGAAGAAGATCAGGATTTCGGGAACTCTCATACATACTGAACTTGATCTTCTTTTCAAGTTGAGATAGTGACTTAGTCTTCTTCTTCTTCTTATGCCTTCGTCCATGCTCGGATCTTGAGGTTGAAGATGATGAAGTGCTTGATGGGGATGAAGATGGAGACGAGGGTAAAGAATGTTGACGCCTTTGACGATGATGAGGTCTTCCACGAGAAGAGTGTGACTCTTCATTACTAGAAGAGGATCCATCAGAATAGGCGCCAGATGACTTTGAAGAAGAGGATGAGCTTCGACGCGATCTCTTTCTTTGTCTTGAAGTAGAATGGGACTGCCTCTTAGAAGTAGTTGGACTTCTTGATCCGCTCCTTTCATTGGTATGGCTTTGTCTCCTTGAAGTAGATGGGCTTCTTTCCTTGAATTCTTTGGGATTCTCAACTTTTTCTAGTTTGAGAAGTTGCTCACGAATTTGTTGATTCTCCTCTCTAAGACTTTGAATGGCTTGAAGGATAGCACTCGAGACTAAAGAAAAAAAATATGCTCAAGCACTCAATGCAAGGGCTGAAAACAAACAAACTTATAGTTGTAAGCACTACCAGTGTTGGGGGTGAGGACCGAGCCAAAGCTCTGATACCACTGTAAACGCCCCGAACAACGTAGTATGCTTAACAATTATGATATTCGCTTGTTTTCGAGGATTAATATAAAAGAGAATGAACACTTAAAGCTGAAAATGAAAATTACTCACAAAATTACAGCCATGAAAATGTAAAAGTAATGGAGACAAGATTGAGGGTTGAAGATGGGCAAACCCCCCCCCGAAGGAATGTATTTCTGCTCAACCCAAGTCCCTTAGGGAAGAGCTTAGTTACAATCAACCTGAGAGTGAGAAAAAGTAATTCTCACTCTCACAAGATCATGCAAAGATGTACAAACACATGCATTATCTATTATGCAATGATAAGAACTGATTTCTTTACAGTATGAGAGAAGAAAAAGGGGAATTCAGCCTTTCTCCATCGTTGATCAGCAGTACATGGATAGGGCTTGCTTTTTGTAGCTAAAATGGAAGAAAGAGCTCGAGAAGGAGGTGCTGTAATGAATTTACAGGCTTGCTGTCTTGTAAAACAGCAGTGATAGAAGGGGGAATATGGAGGAATTTGATAATGGAGAAGTGGGGGATGATGATGGGGATGGATGGGGCCAGTTTCTGGCTATCTGTGGGTGCTGTACATGAGTTTACAACAAAGAAAAATGATGTTGAATGAAGAAAACGAGCTCTTATTTATAGGAGAGGGGAGAGCTAGTACAAAAGGGGAAAGTGGAGTAGCACAAGACAAGTGTCCAGCCACATGTCATGAGATGTGACAAGTGGTGGGACACTTGGAAACTTGTGTGACAAGTGTCTTGACACTTGTCTCTTCTCTATGGCCTTCCTTTTTGGGTTGAATACTGTCAAGAATAGAAACAACCAAAGTTAGTAAGCACAGTCAAAGTACAGAACTTACTATTTTTAGAATGACATCCCTATTTTTTAGGACTAGCATTTTTAGGCTAATTCGAGGCTCCTAAATTTTAGGGACCTCCTAAAATTTAGGGATCTCCTAAAATTTAGGAAACCCCCAATATGGGTGTCATATGAAAGCTTTTTCCGTGTACATCGCAAAAATGGTATCCAAATCTTCATGTGACTTTCCTATGCAAAGAAATGTGCATTTCAAGCTTTCAGCCCACACATGCACATTATACAAGCATTTCATGATCATGCCATCTTGTTGATTGTAACTGTTTGTTCTGGTGGATCTAGCCCACACTTCAAGGTATCAATTCTTTCTGTGTGCGAGTCTAACCCTGATATGCGTGAGTTCTAGTCACAGGCGCCCAATCGGGTCATATAGGTGGAAGTGTGAACTATCTTTTCTCTAACCCACCGCGTGGGTCCACCATAACCTGTGACCACTCATCAGTGGCCAGCTCCAATGCACTTTTCTTTATATCTAATTAGTGCAAAGGAAATAAATTTAATAAATCATTATATAGACAAATTAATGAAAAAGGATACAAATTCTGTTTCTATAGAGTTGTGACAATAACTCACAGTTCTATGCTTGGCTCATGAAGAAATAAACCACACCAAGCAGGTGCTTCACGCCCTTAACCATTCACCCTCCAATCCTAGGAAGGATTTTCATCATTCTTGGAGGGAGTAAGGTAGAAAAAAAAACACGACTTGAACTTTTGAACTTCAAACCAAACTTCAAAAGCAAAAAAGAACAAATAAAGGAAACTTATACTTAAAGAAAATGTTTTCTAAAATTCGTACTTGGAATGTGTGGATTGCTTGAAGTACAAAAAGTTTCTATTCCTTACTGGAACATCGCACCATTCCATAGTGTTTATTCTTAAACTTTTTCCTTTTTTGCAAAAGGCACTCTCAAATGAGCTAATTGTAAGCTGTTGTGCCATAACAAGAACTCAAGATGGCAGGACAACTTCTGTTCTCAGAGGAAGAGCACAACAAGTACCGATTGGCCACTAAAACACAACTCTACAACAACCAACTAAAGTACCATAACATCAGCCATTTGGGGGAGCTAGTGAACAAGGAAGACGGGTAAGACAAATATTCAAAAGTGCAATCTTCATAGATACGTAGAGAACGTTGGCCAGAAGATTGACCATGGCAGGTGCACAGAGTTCCTAAGAACTTTTAACACAAGAAAGAACAATGGGACACTAACCATTAGGAAGGAATGCTCACCCAAAAGGATAGAAGTCGTGCTTAGCCCTGAAATAGTGAAAAAGGCTGTAGGGTTGGCAAACACATAGGGAAAGAGACCGAAGAGAGACATTTATGGCATGTTGAAGATGCTAAAGACAAAGGTGTACACCAATGATGGGATCAGTCTAGCAAACATCCCTGTCCCCGTCGTACAATTGCAGGCCAAGATGGTGCATGCCATGTTCTCTAGTCATCGATACAACACCCTCATGGCTCGGATCCCAGTGCCGATGCTTGAAAGTATTGTAGTAGGGGCCCTAGATGAAATAAATCTGAATGCCTACGTCCACAAGACGATTGAATCATCAACTAAGGCATTTTGCTCAAGCCAACGACCTGCAGGAGGTGAGTCATTGACCACCACAACTGAGTTGGACCGAAAAATGCCCGCATCGAAAGGGTCCATGATAGGGTTTGAAGAAATGCTGATGGCCATTATCCAAGAAGCCATGGGAGAGATGGAAAGGGAAGTAGGGAAAACTCCAGAGAGATTTCCTATTCAAGAGCAGCACTCTCTCTAATCCCAAAAAGCCCATCAACATCTCCAAAAGCAAGAAAGGTGGGAGACGAAGAAGCATGCAAGCCACAAAAAGAGAAGGCAGAGCGAGTTGCAAGAAAAAAGGGAGCTCAATTCCAAGCACAACAGCAGTAAGAGAAGTTCAATGAAAGGACCATTAGTGAGCAAGGCGAGGAGGGTTCAGTCCCATTGAGCCAGGGGGAGCATAAGAAAGTCATGCTGAAAATCCCGAGCAAGAATAGGAAAATCATACTAGGAGAGGACAAAGCCCTAGCAACCATGCAAAAGAAGCAGGAAGAAGAGAAGGAATGCCTACGGAAGACAGAAGAAGAAACCCAAAGGACGGAGAAAGAACGAAGAAAGAAGCGACAAGAGGAGGAGGAAAGACTAAGGAGAGAAGAGAATGAGCAGATGGCTCTCGCCATCAGACTGTCAGTCTAGCAACCCTCCTATGCAGAAGATCTGGCCATGAGGAGTCTAGATGACACACTTGGAACCAACTCCACAACGGCAGAAGCGGCTAGAGGACCCATAGAGGAAGGCAAAGGGAAGGCCCCATCGGAACAGCCCCCGCCCGCCATAGTTACCACCACCACCCAAAAAACCACGGATGCAATAGTAAACCAAAGCAACGTGATGGCTTGGGTACAATACCTAGTCAACACGGTGTAGCAGTTTGGTCCAGTACCCAATGGAGGAGCCCCAATACCATGAACGAAGAGGCCTGCCCTGCTGTGGACGTTGAATCCAGAAAAGACCCAAAGAAGGCCAGAGTGAAAGCCTCAACTATGTCCATATCCTCAGCCATGTCAAGATCAGCGTAGTATGCTAAGTATGTCCAAGAACTACTAGGCAAGCTCAAAAGAGTAAAAGAAGAGAGGAAGGCAGTAGTAGCAGAGTTGGAAATTGAAAGAGAAACATTCTCAACCTACCAACTCAAAAAAACACGCCAAATAGCCACCCAACAAAGGCAAATAAGCGACTTGAGGAAGGAGTTGGAAGCCAAACAGGTACTAGAAGGGAAAACGAAGGAGAAGGTTGCAAAAGAGCCCCATGAAGAGGAAAGATGAAAGTAGGTAACGCTGGAGGAGGACTTTTCGGTCCTCTTCAGCAGAATGAGCAAATGCAAGAATACCTCGACCAACTGAAGAAGATCGGAGACGAGCTCACTGAGGAGCTTGAAAGGGTTAGGACCCGGGCCTACACAGAGTATAGAAGGGAAAAACAACAAAAGAAATAACTGCTTAAGAAACTGCATGAGGCTAAGGCACAAAGAGGTGAAGTGTCACCCAAAAAGCTGCCAGAGGTGAAAACCCAACTTTAAAAGGCCCTCTTAGAGCGAGAACAACTGGCAGAGCAACTGAGCCGCCTCAAACAATAGAAAGAGAAAATGCTCGAAATTTGAAAGAGCAAGAACAGATGGTCATGATGTTGCTCAATGCCAAAATCAGGGCATAGAGAGGATGAGCAAAAAGGCTAAGGCTAGGGAGGAAAAGACCGCTAGAAGGCTTAGAGACCTTGCCGAATGCCTTGCCTTGGCAAAAAACGATCAAATCATGGCGTTGGTAAGGGCGGAAACGATGGAGGCAAGTCTTGAGGTCCAACAGCAAGCCTTCCTAAACACGGTCTTGCATGTGACCCAAGCCAAGGGCGAGGATACGATAGAAGGGATGCAGAGGAAGCTAGAACTTACAAGACAAGCCCTAGGATATGGCCTCCATGAAAGAGTACCAAAAGAGAGCACTAGCCTAAGCACGGAGCAACAACGATAATACCTGAGGCAAGCTGGGTTCTCGACGAAGGAGCTGGAAGAATCAGGGTTTGGAGAGCCAAAACAACAAGCTCAACTATCCATTGTAGCTCCAACGGAACCGCTAAGAGAAGAGGGGCTAGACTTCGAACAAGGCCAAGACGAAGAAGCAGCTATCAATTCCTACATTTAGATTAAAAAAGATGGCCGCACTCTTGCCTTCTTTTTGCATGGCCATCCTGGAATATATGAATGATAGCCACTTCACCAGGTGCAGCCACCCCTTCCTATCAATGATACCTCTGAATGTACGTGTTAACATAAGGGCTACTTGCAAAGTAGACCCTTCCTTACCAAGTCCCTTAAGCCCCCTCATAGTGTAGCTCTTGAAGAGCATAGAGATGATGTCTAGTGTGCTCTCTCCCCATGTATTAAGTGTAAAAAAAAGGGGGGGGGGGGGGGGGGGGGGGGGGGGGGGGGAAAGAAAAGAAAAAAGGTAAAGAAAAGACAAAGACGAAGCACAAGAAAAGAAAGTAATGGGATTCTCATATACCATTAGAGTGTCACAGATACTACACCTAGGGACAATTATATCCCTAGCCCCTTCCCCCACTTCACATACTTAAGGCACATCAAGAGCAGGATACACCTAGGGAGCTCCCACACACCTAGAATTAGACCTGTCTCCCTAAGTCGCGCCCACAACACCTCCCCCTGTACACGAACTGGGTCCTCAAGTGTGGGACAACACCACGGGCTTGCCTAACTCCCAATTTCATTGGCATGGACATCATGCACTACACGATGAGATAGACACACCCCCAAGTAATGCACTTTCTTTTCCTCTTTCAAATACACCCAACAACCCGCGATCAACCACTGATATCGGAGGCTCCCATTACCCACCCAATTTATCCTCGGTCTCTGACAACCTCTCATCTGTTTTGTTATGCTTCTTCTCCGCAATCAATCTCCCTAAAGCCCCATCATCAATCCACATGGAAAACCTTCAATCACCCGAACCCACACCAACAAGTGCCATGGGATTGACACTCCTCTAGGAGGGGGATAATGTTAACCCCGGTGCAAAGAAAGTGCAAAGAAAGTAAAGAAAATTAAAAAGTCATAGGACAAAGTGGAAAAATGCAAGCCAACGGAAAAATAGGAGAAAAAGAGCCAAAAGTGCAAGAAGCAAACTCAAAATTCCAAGGCAAGCGCAAAAGGAAAAAGGCACATTTTAAATATAAAAGCGCACCCTAAATCTTTGTAAAGGAGCACTAGCTCCCTCCTATGCAATTTCTTGTTGGGAATAAAGGTCTCGTGTCTTTAAATGTGCTCGGGTGTGAATACACCCTTAGCACTTGTACTTGTTAGTGATATCAGATCCCTGGCCGTACAGTACGGCAGACTGGTCGGACTGCCACGTGGCAGTCCGACCTATACTGGTCAGTCGGCTGCATTTAATGCAGCCGACCTGTCTATTCTGGGTGATTTCATGCTGGCTATTTATAGCCGACATTCTGCAGTCTTCCACACTTCTGATCGCAGGTTTCAGGCTGGAGATTCGTGCAGATTACAGTTATGTTCGCAGGTTACAGGCTGGAGATCGTGCAGACTGCAGCGGACTTCGAGGTGAACAGCAGGTTGCATCGTCGAGGTGGAGACACGCAGTCCCGCGCACTGCGCCCATATACATATCTGCATATCTTTGTATACAGCACACTTTATACAGCAGATCTTCATCTTCCACTGTCTCTTTCTCTCTCTCTCTTCTCTCTGCGTTCTCTCTCTCTCAGTCTTGGTCCCACGCTTTCGCATCGCTGCACTCTGACATGGTATCAGAGCAGTGAAGAAGGGCTGACTGAGTGAAGAACCTACTTGACGAGGAGATTCCATCGCGACACAAGGCTGCGTTTCCAGCGTTCGAGGGCAAGCGGGAGGGTTGCGCATCGGAACAAGGCTGAAGCGAGCGTGGGCGCGCGGGGAAGAAGTCTAGTTGGTGGATTTTCTGCTGTTTACTGCTGTTTGAAGAGGAGGAAGGCTGAGTTTTCAGCTTTCAAGTGCAGGTTTTGCTTTTTCATCGCCTCCGGCGGGTGAAGAAGGTTCGGGACGCAGAAGAAAGAGCCCTAGCAGGCTGCGTTTTCACAGTCAGAGGGGGCTGCTTTTGCGTTTGTGAAGGCATTACAAGTGAAGATGTCTACAGAGATTGACTTGGAGTTCCAGACGATCATGGATCGGAAGGTGCCTGTCTTACCAGCTCTTTCCGCAGATCAAAAGCTCGATGGCGACAATTACTGCATCTGGCGCATGATGATGTTGGCCATCCTTGAGTCTTACGATTTGGCGGAGCTTGTACAGGAGGAGATCGACCGGCCCTCAGTGAGAGATAAGTCCAAACTCTCTTCCGATGCTCGTGCGGAGTTGGCCAAGGCACGGTCTCACTGGGACAAACTGAATGCCCGGATTCGTTCTTTTCTTTTTCTGTCTTGTACTACAGCCGTGATAGCCCATATCAAGCACTTGACGGTGGCTCGGGAGATATGGCTGGAGCTTGACCAAATGTATAACCGGATGACCCTTATGAAGTGGGTTTCTTTGGAGGTGCAGATGCGGACCTTGTCCGTGAACAAGTCTTCTTCATTGCGGGAGCACATCAACAAGCTTAGACAGCTTCAGATGTAGGTTCAAAATGCGGGAAAGCCGATTTCCTCCGAAGACATGGCGATCACACTTTTGTCCCAGTTGCCGCTACGATTCGGTGCTTTCTACTCCGCCCTTATTGCTTCGGGGCGAGAGTCTACTCTTCGGTGGGAAGAGCTGGTTCCTATGGTCTTGGACCAAGAGGAACAACTGAAGGGACAGCATGCTTCCAAGTCGGAAGCCTTGATAGGTCAAGCCTCTCAGAAGAAGGCGAAGGACCAAAAGAAAAAGAAGGAGGACAACAAGTCAAAGAATGACAAGGAAAAAGAATCCACGTGCCATATTTGTGGTAAGACCGGCCATTGGAAGAAGGATTGCCCCGACAAAGACAAGAAGGACACCAACAAGAAGGACTCGAAGGATTCTAGAGCGGTAGCTGCACCCTCATCAGCTGCGTTTCTTCATCTAGCAGTCATTGAGGACTCTACACCGAAGGCTTCTGATGCTGCAATGACAGCTCCCCAGGCTCGAGAGTGGATCGTTGACAGTGGTGCCTCTCGACACATGACTCCATCCGTTGGTGTTGCCCAGTTGCGACCTTCGCGTGGGCAGATTCTCATCGGAGATAGCTCTTTGGTGTCTATTGCAGGACGGGGTGAAATGCAGCTTATTCCAGATGGACGTGGTGGTACCCATACCTCAGAGGTCTTGCATGTGCTAGGTTTAGGGTATCATCTACTTTCGGTTCATAAGATTTGTTCACTTGGACTATTGGTGGAGTTTGACAGTGATTCGATGCGAGTTCTTGATCATGGGTCAAGGAAGGTTCTCTCATCAGGATATGAGGAGAATGGCATCTACAAATTGACTTCTTCTACCGCTCTTCCTACTCTTCTTCTTACCTCTCAGACACAGTCAGAGCTATGGCATGCTCGGTTTGGTCACCTCAACTATGATTATCTTCGGAGGGTGCCACGTGGACAGCTTGTTCGAGGGTTGCCGAACATAGTGGTGAGCCAGCAGCCATGCGTCTCCTGCATTCGTGGGAAGCAGCATAGGGATGCGATTCCCAACAAAGCTTCGCGGCGGTCTACTTCACCGATGGAGCTTGTATCTACGGATCTGTGTGGCCCTATGAGGAATGAGTCCTTGAAAGGGAGCTCGTACTTCATGTTGATCGTAGATGACTACAGCAGGATGACTTGGACCTATTTCTTGGAGTTGAAGTCGGAGGCTTTCTCCCACTTCAAGGATTGGCTTCTCTTTGAGGGGAACCGATCAGGCCGGCGATTAAAGACCTTGCGATCCGACAAGGGTGGTGAATTTGTTTCTAATGAGTTTGCTCGTTTTTGTGCAGATAAAGGCATTCACCAGGAGTTTGCTAACACCAACACTCCTCAAGAAAATGGCATTCTTGAAAGGAAGAACCGAAGTGTGATCGAGATGGCACACACCATGATGGAGCACCGACAGACACCTCAGTTTCTGTGGGCCGAGGCTGTGGCTACTGCAGTCCACATCCTTAACCGATCCCCACTTCGGCCGTTGATGGGATGACACCTTTTGAGGCTTACTTTGGGACTAAGCCCGATGTTTCTTATTTTAGGGTTTTTGGGTGTGATGCCTATGTTCACATTCCCAAGATTCATCGTGATAAATTTGAAGCGGCTTCCCGAAGACAGGTGTTTGTTGGCTACAGCTCTCAGTCCCAAGGCTATCACTTGTATGATCCCGTAAAGCGGGATGTGTACACTAGTCGCGATGTGCGGTTCGTGGAGGTTCTGGCCATAGCAACGAGTGAGGAGCATCCCGTTCTTGGAGATCCAGGGGAGAGTTGGGCTCCCGAGACAGTTCCTTTGGAGCCAACGCCTTTTGATTCCGATTCTGTTTCCGATACAAAGTCTACTGTTCCACCGGTCACCCCCGAGGAGTTACCACCGGTGGATCTCCCAGAGTCTTCAACTGATGGAGAGAGACGAGGAGCGGTCCGGTCTTCTCCTCATTGGGCCCGTGACACACTCCAAGATTTAGGAATCGAGGGGGTTCCTGAGGAGTGGGGACCGCAGGATGGTCCGCGGTGGTCATAGAGACACCAGGCACATTCTATGGAGCTTGTTTGCTCTAACTATTGTTTGATGACCCGTGTTATGCAGGATCGAGAGCCCACCTCCGTGAAGGAGGCTTTACAGTCCGCACCATGGAAGAAAGTTATGGAAGCCGAGTTGGAGGCTATTGAGAGGAATGGCACTCGGTATCTCGTGCCTTGCCCCTCGAATAAAAAGGTGATTGGTGTCAAATGGGTCTTCAAGACCAAGTACTTTAGCGATGGTTCTTTCGACAAGCACAAGGCTCGCCTTGTTGCTAAAGGTTTTGCACAGCGCCCTGGATTGATTGTCATGATACTTTTGCCCCCACTGCTCGTATGGCGACTATTCGAGTTGTTCTTGCCTTGGCTGGCCATAGGCGATGGTTTGTCTACCAATTAGATGTGAAGTCGGCCTTCCTTAATGGTGATTTGAAGGAGGAGATCTATGTAGAGCAGCCTCCTGGCTTTGGATCTTCAGATGGGCAAGTCTACAGGTTAAAGAAGGCCTTGTACGGCCTCAAGCAGGCTCCGCATGCATGGAACGAGAAGATTGATTCGTTCCTTCAGTCACAGTTGGGCTATCGGCGTTCCAAGGCCGATCCGCAACTTTATGTACACACTTCCGAGGCTGGTTGTGTGCTTTTTGTGTTGTATGTTGACGATTTGATTGTCACAGGTGATCATGCACAGCAGATCAAAGAGACGAAGGCAGCTTTACATCAGGCGTTCGAGATGACGGACTTGGGTCTACTCCACTTCTTCTTGGGCCATGAGATTTATCAGTCTCAGAGGAGAATTTTCATCTCTCAGCAGAGATATGTACAGGAGCTCTTGGTTTCTTTTGCGATGGAGGATTATCGGACCATTTCTACTCCTATGGATCCGAATTGGAAGGCCACTTCACATTCAGATTTTCCCTTGGCAGATGCTTCCCGCCACCGTCAGTTGATTGGATCATTGATTTGGCTCCTCAACACTCGTGTTGATCTTTGTTTTACTGTTGGTCTCTTGGCGGGGTTCATGAGTGAACCTCAAACGGTACATTGGCAGGCTGCCCAGAGGATACTTCGGTACTTGAGGGGGACATCTGACTTAGGGATTCATTATCCAACAGGCACAGGTGGTTCAGATCTTGTACTTGCAGGTTGGAGCGACTTGGATTGGGCTGGTGATGTGGACCACAGGCGGTCTACTACAAGCTATTGTTTTACCTTGGGTGCATGTGTTATCTCATGGAGTAGCAAGAAGCAGCCCACGGTAGCCCTTTCGTCTACTGAGGCGGAGTATCGGGCCACGTCTTCCACCACATGTGAGGCTGTGTGGCTTCGGAGATTGTTGGAGGAGCTTGGCTGCCCCCAGACTCGTCCTACTTTGCTGCAATGCGACAATGAGAGTTGCCTTGCCTTGGCACGGAATCCTATTTTCCATGCCCAGACGAAGCACATAGAGATCCAGTACCACTTCATCCGAGAGAAGCTTCTGGATGAGACCATAGCTGTGGAGTACTGCAAGACGGAGGACAATCTTGCAGATTTGTTTACGAAGGCGCTTCCCCAAGCCCTACTTCGGAGACATGCCAAATCCCTCAGGCTTCTGCCCCGTCCAAGCTCTGAGAGGGGGTGTTAGCGATATCAGATCCCTGGCCGTATAGTACGGCAGACTGGTTGGACTGACCAATCGGACTGCCACGTGGCAATCCGACCTGTACTGGTCAGTCGGCTGCTGCATTTAATGCAGCCGACCTATCTATTCTGGGTGATTTCATGCTGGCTATTTATAGCCGACATTCTGCAGTCTTCCACACTTCTGATCGCAGGTTTTAGGCTGGAGATTCGTGCAGATTACAGTTATGTTCGCAGGTTACAGGCTGGAGATCGTGCAGACTGCAGCGGACTTCGAGGTGAACAACAGGTTGCATCGTCGAGGTGGAGACATGCAGTCCCGCGCACTGCGCTCGTGTACATATCTACATATCTTTGTATACAGCACACTTTATACAGCAGATCTTCATCTTCCACTCTCTCTCTCTCTCTCTCTCTTCTCTCTGCGTTCTCTCTCTCTCAGTCTTGGTCCCACGCTTCCGCATCACTGCACTCTAATAGTACTTACACATATATATCTATCTAAAAACCTAAAGGTACACACTCGTCATTATACCTAAAAACATGTTCACTCTCTACTCTGCTCTATCTTACTCTCTGTCTCTCACTGCGCGTAACGACTAACTGTCTCGATCTTCGTGCCTAACCCGTCACTACAAACTGGTATCAAAGCTAGTGTGAAATCTTGCATCCGACATTTGGGGCTTTTCATGTACATGCACAAATTGGGCTGAAATTTACCCAATTTCTTGACATTGATGCACATTGGACCCCGTGCAATTTGGGGCTTCTACTATTTGGGCAAAATCTATGCAGCATTTGGTCATTTTATGTACATGTAGGTTGAATTCCACCCAATTTGGACATCAACACTTCGTAAAATTTGGGGGTTTTGCTGAAATTGCTCTATTTTGGCAAAATTGGCCTATCCTATGCATGATAGAAAAAATGCAGATGTGTGGTTGATGCTTTGAGCACAAAATTTTAGGGCTTTTGACCGTTCCTGTCAAATTTTGTGCCCATGGGTACATGTACAACAGAAATTGCAACTAATATCTAGGATTTCTCATGTAAGGTGATGCATATGCCCTTGGAACAACTGTAATCAATTGTGGAATACATAAAAAAGCTTGAAGGAGCACATAACTTTGCAGTTTGGCAAAAACAATGCTACAATATCCTGTTACAAAAGAAGCAGGCAAAGCCAATCAAAACACAAGGGGCAAAGCCCGCATATATGGAACAGGACAATTGGAATGAGTTAAATGAGCTTGCACGCTCAACCATAGAGCTATCAATTTCTGATGCTTTGCTGTTCAACATTGAAGGTTTGGATTCTGCATATGCTATATGGACTAGACTGGAAGAACTGTATGCACAGAAGAGTGCTACAAGCAAAGTGTATAAGCTGAAAAAGCTTATGGATTTGCGTATAAAAGAGGGTATAGCAATGTCTACTTACTTGAGTGAGTTTAACTCCATTTTCAGCTAGCTGGTTGCCTTGAAGTTCATGATTGATGAGGAATTTAAGGCTACTTTCTTGCTTTGCACTCTACCACAGAGTTGGGATACATTCATGACTGCTATGAGCAATTCTAATGTGATCTTTTTGTATGCTAATGTCGAGAGTGCTCTACTTATGAAAGAAATAAATCGACAAAACAATGCATCCAGTAAGTCTTCCAATGCTTTGCATACTAGGGGCAGATCACAGCAAAAGGGCAAATATGATAGCAAGGGAGGCATTAAATCACGTGGCAAAGATGTTGAATGTCATCATTGTGGCAAGAAGGGTCACTTTAAACGTGATTGCTACAAATGGAAGAAAGAAAGGAAAAGGCAAGAAGATAGATGATAGCAAGGAAGAGAAGAAGGGCAGTCGGCCTAAGAAGAGCAGTGTAAAAATTGAAGAGGTGAATGTAGTCACTCATGACAGTGATAGTAGGAGTGACGTACTCTTTGTCTCTTCACACTTTGGTGTATATGCTTTACTTGCAGATACAGATGATGACATGCATACCTGGATTCTCGATTCAGGGGCTTCCTTTCATGTCACCCCTCATCGTGAGTGGTTCTCTGTCTATACAAGGGGTCGACATGGTGTTGTCCATCTTGGGGACAACTATGCATATGAGATTGCAGGTATTGGTAGTGTACAGTTACAGTTTCAGCATGGCTCTGTCTTTACACTTCAGCATGTATGGCATGTACCTCAGCTTAAGAAGAGCTTGATTAGCACAAAGCAGCTAGATGATGATGGTTTTCATACCACCTTTAGTAATGAAAAATGGAAGATTTGTAAGGGATCAAGAGTGATTGCCAGAGGTTGCAAGAGTGATACTTTGTATCCACTTCATGTATCTAGTGTGCATGACCATGTTGTTGCCGTGACTGAGCAACCAAGTGTTTCTTTGTGGCATGGCAGGTTGGGACACATGAGTCAAACAAGAATGAAAGTGCTTTTTCGTTTGGGTTACTTGCCTTGTCTTCGTTATGCCGATTTTGAGCACTGTGATCATTGTATTTATAGCAAACATGCAAAGACATCCCATAAAAAGCCTCTTTCTTTGAAATCTTCTCCTCTAGAGTTGGTACATTCGGATGTATATCAAATACCAGGATTATCTTTAGGGGGAAAGAAATATTTTGTCACCTTTGTCAATGATGCTACACGAAAGGTATGAATTTACCCTATTTGTAGCAAGGATGAAGTGCTTGACAAGTTTTAAAAATTCTTGGCATTGGCTGAAAATCAAACAGATAAAACACTTAAGTGTCTTTGCTCTAATAATGGGTGGGAATATGTGTCCAAGGCCTTTCAGGGATTTTATGATAGCAAAGGGATAAAGAGGAAGCTCACTGCTCCTCATAATCCACCCCAAAATGGAGTTGCAGAGCGTATGAATCGGACCATACAAGATAAGGTCCGTACGATGCTCTCTCATGCTGCACTACCCCATGGTTTATGGGCAGAGGCTATTATGATAGCCGTTCACTTAATTAATCGGTCACCAAACAGGTCTTTGGAGAGGGGAAGGGGGAGGGGGGAGAGTTCCCCAAGAAGCGTAGTCGAGCAAGCCACCTTCAGATACTCATCTGAAAGTATTTGGCTGCGAGGCTTTTGTGCACATTCCTAAAGAAAAATGCAGCAAACTTGAGCCAAAGTCCTATAAATGCATTTTCCTAGGATACGGTGACGAGGGTGAAATGGGGTATAAATTGTGGGATCCCAAGAAAAGAAAATAGTACGTAGCAATGACGTTATCTTCCGAGAAGATCGCATGCACAAACAGCCCGAAAAGACTGAGGAGGTCCGTAGGGTTGTATTCCAGGAAAAAATACCTTTTGGACAACAAAATGTGCCCACTGTACAGCAGCAAATACCTGCTGTAAATGAACTTGTAAATGCAGGAAATGATACTGGAAATTATCAGCTAGCTATTGCCCGTGATAATGAGCCACTACATGTGCAGGAACACCTAGGATAGCAAGCTGTTAATACTGATTTGTAGGCTGAAATGCTAGGACAGCATGCTGAAAATGGAAATTTGCAGGAACAGCCAACAAACAATGACCATTGGATTAGGAGATCATCTAGGGCTACTAGACCACCTGACAAATTTGTTCCTGGTAAAAACAATGTGGTTGATTATGTCATGTTGACAGACTATGGTGAACCGTCTTGCTTCAAGGAAGCAATGGACAGATAGGACAGCAAGAAATGGTATAAAGCCATGTTGTCAGAGATGGAATCTCTTGAGAAAAATGGCACTTGGGACTTGATGTAGTTGCCTAAGGGGCAGAAAATACTTCCATGTAAATGGGTTTACAAGATGAAGGTCACTTCTGGTTCCTCACCAAAGTACAAAGTAACATTGGTTGCAAAGAGATACAAGCAGAAGCATGGAATTGACTTTGATGAGATTTTCTCTCCTGTAGTCAAGATGACTACATTGAGAACCATTTTGGGCGTCGTTACAGTTGTATCACAACTCTATAGAAACAGAATTTGTATCCTTTTTCATTAATTTGTCTATATAATGATTTATTAAATTTGTTTCCTTTGCACTAATTAGATATAAAGAAAAGTGCATTGGAACTGGCCACTGATGAGTGGTCACAGGTTATGGTGGACCCACGCGGTGGGTTAGAGAAAAGATAGTTCGCACTTCCACTTATATAGCCGATTGGGCGCCTGTGACCAGAACTCACGCATATCAGGGTTAGACTCGCACACAAAAAGGATTGATGCCTTGAAGTGTGGGCTAGATCCGCCAGAACAGACAGTTACAATCAACAAGATGGCATGATCATGAAATGCTTGTACAATGTGCATGTGTGGGCTGAAAGCTTGAAATGCACATTTCTTTGCATAGGAAAGTCACATGAAGATTCGGATACCATTTTTGCGATGTACACGGAAAAAGCTTTCATATGACACCCATATTGGGGGGGTCCCTAAAATTTAGGAGGTCCCTAAATTTTAGGAGCCTCCAATTAGCCTAAAAATGCTAGTCCTAAAACATAGGGATGACATTCTAAAAATAGTAAATTCTGTACCCTGACTGTGCTTACTAAATTTGGTTGTTTCTATTCTTGACAGTATTCAGCCCAAAAAGGAAGACCATAGAGAAGAGACAAGTGTCAAGACACTTGTCACACAAGTTTCCAAGTGTCCCACCACTTGTCACATCTCATGACATGTGGCTGGACACTTGCCTTGTGCTACTCCACTTTCCCCTTTTGTACTAGCTCTCCCCTCTCCTATAAATAAGAGCTCGTTTTTCTTCATTCAGCATCATTTTTCTTTGTTGTAAACTCATGTACAGCACCCACAAATAGCCAGAAACTGGCCCCATCCATCCCCATCATCATCCCCCACTTCTCCATTATCAAATTCCTCCATATTCCCTCTTCTATCACTGCTGTTTTACAGGACAGCAAGCCTGTAAATTCATTACAGCACCTCCTTCTCGAGCTCTTTCTTCCATTTTAGCAACAAGAAGCAAGCCCTATCCATGTACTGCTGATCAACGATGAAGAAATGCTGATTTCCCCTCTTTCTTCTCTCATACTGTAAAGAAATCAGTTCTTATCATTGCATAATAGATAATGCATGTGTGTTTGTACATCTTTGCATGATCTTGTAAGAGTGAGAATTACTTCTCCTCACTCTCAGGTTGATTGTAACTGAGCTCTTCCCTAAGGAACTTGGGTTGAGCAGAAATACATTCCTTCGAGGGGGGGGGGGAGGGGATTGCCCATCTTCAACCCTCAATCTTGTCTCCATTACTTTTACATTTTCATGGCTGTAATTTTGTGAGTAATTTTCATTTTCAGCTTTAAGTGTTCATTCTCTTTTATATTAAATCTCAAAAACAAGCGAATATCATAATTGTTAAGCATACTACGTTGTTCAGGGCGTTTACAAGTTGAGGATATGGAGCTTATACAGATGGATGTAAAGACTGCATTTTTACATGGTGATTTGCATGAGGACATATATATGCAGCAGCCTGAAGGGTTTGTTAAACAAGGAAAAGAAAAGATGATATGTAAACTCAAAAGGAGTTTGTATGGGCTGAAACAAGCACCAAGAGAATGGTATCATAAGTTTGATACATTCATGCAGTCCCAAGGCTTTCATAGAAGTCAAGTGGATCACTGCTTGTACACCAAGAAGGCAGCAGATGGCAGCCTAATTATCTTGGTTTTGTATGTTGATGACATGCTGATTGCTAGCAGGGATACTCATTCCTTGGATTCATTGAAGCACAGTCTTCATGGCAGCTTTGACATGAAGGATCTTGGTGATGCAAATCACATTCTTGACATGCGAATACTCAAAGATAGGTCAACAGGCTTACTCTATCTATCTCAGTAGGAGTATATCTCCAAGGTTTTGCAACGTTTCAATATGGAGGGGGAAAAACAATTGAAGTTCCATTGCCTCCATATGTGAAACTCAGTGTAGAGGACAGCCCTACATCTAATGATGAGAAGGCTGAAATGGCCAAGATACCATATGCTTCAACTGTTGGCAGTTTGATGTATGCTATGGTTGCTACACGTCCTGACATTGCCTTTTCAGTGGGAGTGGTTAACAGATACATGGCAACCCCTGGCAAGAAGCATTGGGATGCAGCGAAAGGTATTATGAGATACCTCAAAGGCACAAAGGAGTTGTGCATCTGCTTTGGAAAGCAAAAGGCATCTATTGTTGGCTTTATGGATACAGACTATGCTGGTCATGCGGATTGCAGAAAGTCCACTTCTGGGTATGCGTTAACTTTCACAGGAGGAGCACTCTCTTGGATCTCCACGATACAAAAGTGTGTTGCATTGTCTATTATAGAGACAGAGTATGTGGCTGCCACTAAGGCATGCAAGAAGGCTTTATGGCTTTCACGTCTTGTGGGAGAGCTTAGCATCACAGAGTTACCTCTTCTACATTGTGATAGTCAGAGTGCTATCATGCTAGCACGGAATCATGTCTTTCATGCAAAGACAAAGCACATACATGTGAAGTACCACTTCATTAGAGATGTACTTGACAGTAAGAGCATTGAGCTTGTCAAAGTGCATACAGATGATAATCCTGTAGACCTTCTCACGAAGGGTCTTCCAGCGGAGCGGTTTGCTCATTGCCGACAAATGATGGGAGTTGGATAGATATATGTACTTCAGGAGTTGGATAGATATATGTATTTCAGCTTTGTACATACCTAGACTTAGCTGATTCTTTTTTCCTCTTAAGGTACATTTCCTTTAGGTGGGAGGTTGTTGGCAATAAAGGCCTCGTGCCTTTAAATATGCTCGAGTGTGAACACACCCTTAGCACTTATACGTACATATATATATCTATCTAAAAACCTAAATGTACACACTCATCATTGTACCTAAGGCATGTTCACTCTCTACTCTGCTCTATCTCACTCTCTATCTCTCATTGCACGTAATGATTGACTGTCTCGATCTTCATGCCCAACCCGTCACTACATTTGTAAATATAGGCGGGCATGAGGAAAGAACAATGTAAATAGGAAGAGAATAAGAAAATAGGACAACCTAGGCTAAAATAGCCGGTCATGTAAAAAAGAAATGGGCGCCTAAGAGGAATAGGGCATGTATAGAAAGATAAAAAGTAAATGAAGAATATCATTCTTGTGTATAGCCAAAAACTAGCTCTCCTTTTCTTCTTTTTCTTGTTATTGCTTGTGCTTGTGCTTGAGAGGGGAAGTGTGAGGGAGTGAGTGTGTAAGGGTGAGAGACTATGGTGGAGAAGCTCTCCATCTCTTCCTCTCTTCTTATTCCCTTCTTTTCTCTTCTCTTGTCTCGCATGTGGCAATTGAGGTTGGAGCTTGGAGCTTGAGGATCGAGCTTGCTTGAGCTTACATGAAACGCTTGAAATAATAAGCGATCCATGGGTCTTAGCGGCGGTTAAGCGAGAGCTCCCACGATTTCATTCTCTCCTTGCAATTTGAACAAGGAGCAAGTTTCCAATTTTTTTCCTTTAGAGTTTGTCAGATATTAGTATGCACACATAATCCTCAGTGAATCACAAATGTAAAACAGTACTGACGAAAACCTGTAGTTTGATGCTTAGCATCCATATCAATACAAAATTTCATTAGTTTAAAAACATACCATTGTTGCATAACAGTAAGGAACCAATCAACAATATCATAATAGTAGCCATCGTTGCCTTACAGTAAGGAATTGACCAATAGCATCACAAAAGTAAATAGAAGCATGCCATCATTGCATAACAATAAGGAACCGACTACCAACAGCATCACAATACTAGATAAAACCATGCCATCATTGCCTTATAGTAAAAAACCAACCAACAACATCACAACACTCGATAAAAGCATGCCATCATTACATAATCGTAAGAAACCAACCAACAACATCACAACAATAGATAATTAATGTGCTAAGTAGAAAGTCAAACCTACCCAAAAAAGGTGCACTTCAATATAGAGCAGTTAGTCTCCATCCCCCGCAAGCAACTTCATCTTATGTATACCTCTTGTTTGCCATGTTTCACACCTCCAAATATAACAACACAACTTAAACGAAGCATCTTAACCAAGTACTATAAGGATGATGAGAAAATTCAAAATACGAAAGTACTAAAAAGAGAAAAATAGCAACCAAGGGAATTTACTTAAGCATTCCTTATAGTCAAACGCAAATACACAATTGTGACATGCCCTCAAATTGTGCATAGCCACCATCATAAAGATGACTAATCAAGCTGAATCAACTACATCAGTTGATACAATGGGATTATATGGCTCCATAGACCCCTCCGGTGTTGCTCAAAAATATTATCCACTCAAAAGGTTATAGTAATATTGCCCCTCCAGAGCCATCCAATAAGTGGGAAATACGTAGCACAATTCCCATCCGGCTGGTTTCTCAATGTCCTTGACAATCCGGAAAAGAAAACATTTAGTCAATCCCTTTACCAAGGGTCTCAATGATTGAAGACATCTGAGCTCATTAAAATGCCCGATAATATCAACCAAAACAAATCGCATCAACCCTAAATCTTTTAATGGTAAGATATGATTAAGAAGAAACATGTTTCAATTGGGCTTGAAGCAACTGCAACCCATCTTTGGCTCTTCTTGAAGCTTAACATGCTTTCAAAGATATCAATATTGTCATTGCAAAGGTTTTTAAATACACTAAGATAGCATCCAACAGGTTGCATGTAAGCAAAGAGTGCCATTATTTTTAGGATTACAATGTTCATCACAATGTTATACAACTTCTGTGACTTTTTCACCTCAAAGCTCAGGGTCGAGGGAAGAGGGGACAAAATCTGAATACCAAGAACCTCAAAAAAATAGGCTTACACTAGCACAATTGGATCATAGATAGTTTGGTTATAGTATAGCCACCAAAGTTTGTGTAGGTGAGTCTATCCAAATGGTTTTCAGCCCATGGTCCCCTACATGCCACAAGTGGTTCTAAGGTTAGTAGATCTAGTGGTAATATCACTTACAATTCCATCTAATATACACAAGTAAGAGCATTTGAGGCTGCAGGTTGCCAACTCTCTCTTTAGCACAAGGAGAGTATACAAATCTAGATAATCTCTCTCTAATTTATCCAACCAAGCCTTGATTTGAAAAAGTCCAACAAAAGATGAAGTAAGCAGTGCTTTGAGGTCATATACCTGCTTCTCAAGCTCAATTTCTTGCACTTTTGGTTGCATTAAAATCTCTCCACTAGTTGAGATTCGGTGCCTTACTCATATCCTCGAAGCCAAAAGAGTTTTATGGCTTGTAGCTCTCTTCTCAAGAGCTCTCTGCACAATACTCATTGGTAAGGAATTAATTTTAGTTGTTCTAAACTCCAAAGTCCGTATTCCACCTGGGGTGTATTCTATAAAAATATCCTCTAAGCTTTTTGCAAATGATACGATTGGAAATGAAGCAAAGAATAGAATAAAATTTTACGGAGGAGACAGAGAAGAGGTTGAGATAGCTTCCATAGCGAAGAGGTCTACACATAGTTGAAGAAAAAAAATGTATGTTTATCTTCTTACTAAGAAAGTATTGAACCTTCTTTTACTTTGGATCTTAAAGCAAGGAAAAGTTTAAGTGCTTTTTACCTTGGATCTTGAAAGGAAAGTTTAGGTGAACATAGTCTTTTCAAAATTTCAAGATATGTGCTCTCCCAAAAAGTATTAAACCTATTTTGCCCTTGGATCTTGAATCCAAGGCAAAATTTAGGTCAATATAGTAGTCTTTTGCTTTTGATGGAATATTTTTTTATTCTTTACCACTTGATAATTATTAAGCAGCAACTTTAACAAACTATAGAAATACGCAAGATCGTATAAAAGTTTAATTGCCTTGAGATTCCTAAGGAATTTCTCGCTTTCTTCTCAAGTGTTTGTCTTTCTCATGTGCCCACCTCATGTCTCCATTCAAACATCATCCCCCAACATTATAGCCCACATCATAATCGATAACACACCCTCCTCGATCACATTCCATTTGCCACCCATTTTGCCGCATCAAAGAACGTGCAAAGGAAGAGTCATACGCATGTATACACACACACACAAGGATCACACGTGTATATATTTATATCTAATACGTATACATACACACACACACACACACACGAGAAAGTAAGATACTCTGATCTCTTCTTTGGTGCAGAAGATAGAAAGCTCGAGAGCGGATAGTTTATGGAGCAAGAAAGAAAGAGAAGAGGAGGGAGGAAGGGACATGCTTGTAGATAGATGAGAGAGAGAGAGAGAGAGAGAGAGAGAGAAAAGAATCTCTAGTGATTCTTGCTAATGAACCATTAAGCACAAGCAACAGCATATTCTAGAAAGAACCACTTGGTAGAGAATTATTAGCGCATTCTTTTGCATGATCCTTTGACCTCAACTCCATCATGAAATTCCATATAGGTGGAATGATAATATGCATGGGCGTGGCCCTTTTGTCCAAGTTGTGTAGACATTTTCCAACAAGAGAGTGAGTATAACAAAGGCTTCTAGCAAGTAATGACCTTGCTAGAAAGGCATTTCGTGAGAGTTGAAGCAGGCATGCACTCTACAGATATTAGCATAGCATCTCTCTCCCTCTCTCTCTCTCCCCTAAACACTATTCAATTTCCTTTTTGTATTGTTATAGGGCTACCGTGGTCATAGCTAAACCAACCTATAGACTACTTGGCAAGATAATGACAACTCCACACCCATTACTGCATGGAGGCTACCTCACAAAGAGGATATACACTCATAACGTTTGGGAGTAATTCTAGAGCTCTTTCGCAAGCCCAATCTGCTTTTCAACACACACACACACACACACACACACGCAAGCTTATCTACTTTCCTATCAAACCACGGATCAAAACACGGGGAAAGTTTTAATTGGATGCTCAACAAACACTAGATAAGACTTGAATGAGCTTGCATGCATGAAATGTGATGCTTGAAGTAATTGAGAGTGTTATTGAGCATGTGATAGCAGGCAAAATGCTTATTTGGAGAGTGAAGAATGACTCTTTGTGCTTGTGACAAGGTTTTGGAGTAGATAGGAGAGTAGATAACCATGTGTGTGTATGTTGAAAAGCACGTTGGGCTTGCGAAAGAGCTCTAGAATCACTCTAAAGGTTATGAGTGCATTCCTTCTCTATGAGGTAGCCTCCATGCAGTAGTCGAGTATACAATCGCTAGTGTAGAACCAAACTTGGATTGCCATTATCTTGCCAGGTAGTCCATAGGATCGTTTAGCTACAACCGCAGTAGTCTCGTAACAGTGCAAAAAGAAAATTGAATAGTGTTTATGAGTGAGAGAGAGAGAGGGAGAGAGATGCTATGCTAACATCTATAGAATGCATGCCCTACTTCAACTCTCACGAAATGCATTTTTAGCAAGCTTTTTACTTGCTAGAAGCCTTCATCATACTCACTCTCTTTATCGGAAACTATCCACACAACTTGTGCAAAAGGGCCACACCCAAGCATATCATCATTCCACCCATGTAGAATTTCATGGAGCTAAGATCAAAGGATCATGCAGAAGAATAAGCTAATAATTCGATACCAAGTGGTTCTTTCTAGAATGTGTTGTTGTTTGTGCTTAGTGATTCATTAGCATGCATACAATTTCAAGAGCCTCAAATGAAGCTCTAGCTCTTCAACACTTTGGTCACACCAACACTTATGTATGGGGCTTCCATATGGGGATCAAGCCTCTACCACACAAGAAGAGCCACATAGAATTAGCAACTACCTAGGGGAGAGGAGATATATGAGGGGTGGAGTAGATGGAGAGACCCCTAGTACTAATGATCCCGGGCTATAAAAGGAAGACCCCTCTAATGCCATCGTTAATCTATCTTTCACCCAGTTAGAGTTTTTTTCAACTACCCTAAGCTCTTCGCCTATTATCTGTCTGGATCGCCATCTAAACTTCACAGTAAAAGCGCATGGGTGGACAGAGCTATCTTTGTATCAATTCATTTGAAATTAAAGCAATCTCTGTTCTTCACATATTTGTTGTGTGTACTCTACTCCTTAGATTCTGTCCGCTATGCCATGTAATTTCTACACAATGTAAAATCTACATGTAGCAAGGCAAAATAAGCTGTCTATCACGAAACTAGGTGAGTTACCCTATTTGTCCCCCCAAATGTGACCAAAACGTTTTGAGGCCGAAATGTTTCTGTTTCAGGCAACTATGGCTAAAGAAGAGATCAAAGTATTTATGTGTGTGTGTGTGTGTGTGTACATATAAGATATATATACATACATGTATGCATTCTTTTGTATGTATGTGTATATGCATATGCATGCACACGACTCTTCCTTTCCATCCTTTGTGATGGGGCAAAATGGGTAGCAAATGGAACCTGATTGAGAAGCATGTGTTATTGATTATATTGTAGGCTATAATGTTGGGGAATGATACGTGAATGGATGCGTGAGACAGACGCATCGATAGATGCATGAGTAAGACAAGATAGGAGAGGGAAACAAACACTTAAGAAGGAAGTAAGAGATTCCTTAGAAATTTCAAGGCTATTGAACTTTTTTAAGATCTTGCGTATTTCTATAGTTTTTCCAACTTACTGCTTAGTAATTACCAAGTGGTAAAAAATAAAAATATTTTCTATCCAAAGCAAAAGGCTACTACATTTATCTAAGCTTTGCCTTGGCTTCAAGATCCGACGGAAAAGTAGGTTTAATACTTTCTTGGCAAGCACGTACCTTGGAATTTTAAAAAAACTATGTTTATCCAAACTTTACTTTCAAGATCCACAGAAAAAAGCACCTAAATGTTTCATTGCTTCAAAATCCAAAGTAAAAAAAGTTCAATACTTTCCTCGCAAGAAGATACACTTACATTTTCTTTCTTCAACTCTGTGCCTACCTCTTTGCCATGGAAGCTGTCTCAACTCCTTCTCCGCCTCCTCCATCAGATTCTATTCTATTCTTTGCTTCCTATCGTTTCGTACCATCTGTAAAAAGCTTGGAGGATATCCCTACAAGAGACACCCCATGTGGAACATGGACTATAGAGTTTAGAACAAGTGAAATTGATTCTTTATCAATAGGTGATGCACAAAGAGCTCTTGAGAACAGAGCTATAAGCCATAAAACTCTTTTGGCTTCCAGGATATAAGCAAGGAACCGAATCTCAACCAATGGAGAGATTATAAAGCGACCAAAAGTGCAACAAACTAAGCTTAAGAAGGAGGTACACAACCTCAAAGTACTACTCACTTCATCTTTTGTCGAACTTTCCCAAATCAAGGCTCTCGATTGAACAAATTGGAGGTAGCTAATCTAGATTTGTATACTCCCCTTGCTCTGAACAAAGAGTTGGCAGCCCACCAACCTCGTATACTCTTGCTGTTAGCAAAGTATGTCAGCTCATATGTGAGTTTGAGCATGTATTATGGGTGGGCACACTATGTAGACATTTTAGGCATTTTTATTGTGTAGCATTTT
Organism: Lygodium microphyllum; assembly: GCF_053477565.2. Lineage (NCBI taxonomy): Eukaryota > Viridiplantae > Streptophyta > Polypodiopsida > Schizaeales > Lygodiaceae > Lygodium > Lygodium microphyllum. The sequence continues at coordinate 305,841 of NW_028229531.1, read as the reverse complement.
ATACTTTATGGCATTTATTGCTGCCAGTCGACCAGCATTAAATGCTGACCGACCTTACATATTTTATGACATTATTAATGCCTATATATTCTAGACTCCTCCTCCTAAGTCAGTCGATTCACCACCTGGAGGTCCCGTGGAGAGAGGTGCCGGTGCCCACCCAGCCGGTGACTCACTGTTGTATGTGACAGTCTCGTGTCTGATATATGGATTCCATTTCCCGAGCATACATCTGAGTTCTCATCTGTATTGTGTTCTTTCTTTCCCTTTCTCTTTTGTCTTGTGTTTCAACAGTTAATTACAACATATGTTTACGCTTCCATTGCTGCTCCACTTCTGACATGGTATCAAATTTCAAGATTTGTGCTCATGCTGCGTTTTCTTGCTGATTTTAGGACTATTTTCACCCTTGTTGATCAGGTGACTACTGCTCCATACAGGCAATCTGTTTTACTTGCATTTTCTGCAGATTTTCCATCAACTGCTGTCTACCGGCCCTCTGTTGCTTGTGTTTTCAGTTTTCCGACTCTTGCGACTTTCAGCCTATTTGTGGCAATATTCAGCCTGCATTTTGGCGTTCCTAACTCCTTCCTGGCTGGGCGACTGTAACTTCAAGCTGTCTTTGCTGTTTTTGGCAGTTTTTTGACCGATTTCTTGATTTTTTGCAGCAGCTTTTGTCTTCTTTTGGTCAGATTTTGGGTTATATTGTACATGAACTCTTGTTTTTTGCAGTCTGTGCTCGTGTTTTATCTGTGTTCCCTCTCCAAATACCTTCCTTTCTCTACTTCTCTTCTGAATCCTCTACAAATGGCTCCTTCGTGCACATCCACTGATGACAAGCTCCATGGACCTAATTATTACACGTGGAGTCCGGTGATGAAGACCTCGTTCATCCAGAAGCAGTTATGGTATGTGGTTTGCGGAGCTATTGCACATCTTCAACGGCCTTCTCCTATTCCAACTGATTTTGATGAAGACAACCATGAGGAAGCAGTGCTTACATGGAATTCGGATGATGCCCGTGCTTACTCGGCCTTACTTTGGTGTATTTCCAAAGAAGTCCTACCGGTGGTCACCTCCTACAGGACAGCTTTAGACGTATGGTCGAAGTTGCAATTGATGTACAAGGCTCCTTTCATCATGAAGGCCGTTACTCTCTATGGCCAAAGTTGAAACCAAAGATATGATCCAATCATTCCTCCTTCGAGTTACCCAGATCCAGGACCAGCTTCGGACTATGCAGTCTGCCCTATCAAAGGCACATCTTGTTAGTACAGTACTCTACAAGCTTCCTCAGGAGTTTGATGGAGTGGCAAATGCTTTACGGGCGCAGACATCTACAACTCATGTCAATTTTCTTCATATGTTCTCGATGTTGCTTGAGCATGAGGCGACTTTGCGACTACAAGGGCGGCTTCCGTCACATTATGGAGGTTCAGGTGAGGCTCTTACAACTTCAAAGAGGGTTCGAAGACAAAGAAGTCAAAGGCCTCAGTGTTACCACTGTGGCAAGAAGGGCCATTTGCAGGACTACAAAGAGTTAGTGGCTTCTAGAAAGAAAAAGAAGCAGAAGATAAAGCGGGATGCAGACTCCTCCAACGAGTCATCATTTGCCTTAGATTCCGACTCCGATCCTCCAGCCTAGACAAAGTCCAAGGCACAGAAGGGATCCTCTTCTTCATATCGTGGGAAGGGCTTGGTGGCCCCTTCCTCAGCTACTTTCTAGTGGTGGTGATGAAATCATCCCTCATGACTCTCCAGTGCCAGAGAGGGAGTGTGAGAGGGTGGTGAGATGGAGCAGTCGCACCTCATCTATAGTTCTTACACATACACAGAATCCAAAGAGGGACGTCCTTGACACATCAACCAAAGTCTAGCAAGTTTAAATCCTGGAGCTTGGATTAACATCCAGGTTCATGATGGAATGGTTACTTAATAAAGAGCAGGTGGCTTTCGTCTGGAGCTTACATGAGGGGACACTTTGACGCTCTAGCCAAAGAAGGGGAATCCATGGTCATTTATGCGCTGTGGCATTGGTGACAAGATGGTCACGTGTGCTATATTAGCGGCATTGTTGACAAACATTAAGAGCTACTACGATCTTCTCTATCTTCAGGAGAGCTGGTATGATCGATATCGACATCAGGTTCTCTCCAAGGCACCTTGGTGGTGGCTTAACCACCCATTGCCTCAATATCCATGGGTCTACTCGGTGGTTCTCTATTGTATGGACTATGATGAGTCCTTTATTATTGTACCATTGTATTGTATCAAATCACCCATGATCTGAGAGAGGATGTTAGCAGAGTATGTCAGCTCATGTGTGAGTCTGAGCATGTATTATGGGTGGGCACATTATGTAGATATTTTAGGTATTTTTTTGTGTAGCATTTCATGCTTTATGGTATTTATTGCTGCCAGTCAAGTAGTATTAAATGTTGGCCGACCTGACATATTTTATGGCATTATTCATGCCTATATATTCTAGGCTCCTCCTCCTCAGAGTCAATTTACCACCTAAAGGTCCTGTGGAGAGAGGAGCCGGTGCCGGTGCCAGTGCCAGTGCGCATGCAACCAATGACTCACTGTTGTATGTGACAGTCTCGTGTCTGATATATGGACTCCATTTCCTAAGCATACATCTGTGTTCTCATCTATATTGTGTTCTTTCTTTCCCTTTCTCTTTTGTCTTGTGTTTCAACAATTTATTACAACATGTGTTTACACTTCCATTGCTGCTCCACTTCTGACACTTGGTTGTATACATTAGATGGAATTATGAGTGATATTACTGGCAGAGCTACTGACCTTGAACCACTTGTGGCACCTAGGGGACCGTCAACTAAAGAACCTTTGGATAGACTCACCTACACAAACTTTTGGTGGCTATACTACAACCAAGCCATTACAATCAAATCATTTATGATACAACTATGCCACTGCAACCTATTTTTTTGAGGTTTATGGTATTCAGATTCTATCCCCTCCTCCCTAGTCGTAGAAGTTGTACAACATCACGGTGAACATTGCAATCCCAAAAGTGATGGTACCCATTGAAGACAAAGTCTTTGCTTATATGCAACGTGCTGAAGTTTTTAGTCTTCACACTATAATTAGATGTTATTTCAGCATACTTAAGAACCTTTGCAATGACAATATTCATATGTTTGAAAGGATGTTAAGCTTCAAAAAGAGCAAAAGATGAGTTGCAGTTGGTCCAAACCCAATTGCAAATGTATTTCTTCTTGATCATACCCTACAAATAAAATATTTTGAGTTGATGAAGTTCGTTTTTATTAATATTGTTGAACATCTTGATGAGCTCGAATGTCTTGAGCCTTCAAGGCCCCTGGTAAAGGCATTAACTAAATGTTTTTTGCCTCAAGTTATCAAGAACATTGAGAAACCAGCCAGATGGGAATTGTGCTATGCATTTCCCACCTATTGGATGGCTCCAAAGAAGAAATACTACTACAACCATTTGAGTAGACAATATTTTCGAGCAACACATGGAATCTATGGAGCCGTAGAATCCCATTGTATCAACAGATATAGTTGATTCAGCTTGATCAATCATCTTCACCATGGTAAGTGTGCTGATTTGAGGGCATACCGTAGTTGTGTGTTTGCACTTAACTATAAGAAATGCTTTGGTAAATTTCCTTGGCTGTTTTTTTTTTCTCTTTCTAGTACTTTCATGTTTTGAATCTGCTACTCATCCCTGTAGTACTTAGTTGAGCTGCTTCGCTCAAATTGTGTTGTCATATTTGGAGTTGTGGAATACGGCAAACAAGAGGTATACATAAGATGAAGTTGCTAGTAGGGGGTGGAGACTAGTTGCTCTATATTGAAGTGCATCGTTTTTGGGTAGGCCTGACAACCTACTTAGCAAATCAATTATCTACTGTTGTGATGTTATTAATTGGTTCCTTATTGTTATGTAACGATGGTATGCTTCTATCTACCGTTGTGATATTGTTGGTTGGTTTCTTATTGTAAGGTAACGATGGTATGGTTTTATCTATTGTTGTGATGCTATTGGTTGGTTTCTTATTGTTATGCAACGATGGCATGCTTTTATCTATTGTTGTGATCTCGTTGGTTGGTTCCTTACTGTTATGCAATGATGGCATACATCTAAACTGGTTAAATTCTGTAATGCTATGGATGTTAAGGACTAAACTAGAGGTTTACGTTAATACTGTTTTGCATCCATGATTCACTGAGGATTATGTGTACATGATAATATCTGGTAAACTCTGGAGAAAATTTTTTGAAAACTTGCTCGTTCAAATTGCAAGGAGAAAATGAACTCAAGACAAGATTTTTAGTATTCATGTCAGGCCTTAGTGTTGTACATTGGCATGTGGTAATCACGAATATGTTGAAGAATGTCCAGCACTAATTTGTAACTACTTAGATTATGCTAGTAGGACTAGTTAACACAAATTTTTCTCCTGCTAGATGAAATTATCAAGACATAGCTTGTGAATCTCTGAAGTACCTTAGTAAAATCCTTACATCTTGAAAATTGTCAGTTTTGATTCATCATAACTTAATTATTACTATGATTTATCCTATGGTAATACTTACTATTATAATCTGTCAAGGTTCATACAAAGTGGTACAACATTCGTACCATTCTACACGCATATATCGTTTTGGTGCAAAATACCTTATGTATTCCACTTGTTAAAATAGTCTATCTTTTCAAGAGTATAATTATTTATTATTTACATGCTTTATAACACTCTTCTCGTTGATAAGAACTGGCATAAGCCTATTGGTTTTTGTAGGACCTATGCCTCGTAAGTACTATGTTTCAAATCCTGGCTAGGTTGTGGATTTTTTAAAATTAAATGACACTATCATATGTCATGAACATTAGCTAGGTTCAAAATCATTGCGATCGAGCTAGAAGTTTACTTGGGCAAGCTGCAAGCCAGGATGGATTCTTCAAATCAATGAAAAATTCTGCTTTGAACTAAACATGATATTCTGATTTTTTTTCTATGTTGAACAAAAACATTGAAAGTGGGATATATGTTGATATAGTAAAAATGGTCTTATTTGAGATTTTCTTGTACCGATGCAAATAGCATGTCTTTCTTGTTTATCCTACTATAACTACAATAATCACCTATACTTTTGTATGTTTTTATCTGAACTATGCATGATGGGACAGCCATTATCTTTCAACTGCACTTTGGTTGTATAGTCTTATCACTGACTTCCGTGTGTTGCAATTTTTTACTATGCTTTTGTATATTTTCGTCTAGCGCTACACGAGCTTATAGGTAGATTGTATAGTTGTACAATTGACAACCTTGAACTTATAACTACACTATGATCATATAGTCTTGTTGACTACCATATGCTACACTTTTCTCTATGGATGAGATATAGACTTTTCTTGGATCTATCAAAGGTGAGTAGTACCTATACAAATCTACGTCAAGCAATGCCTAAAACATCTGCACTGAATCTTATTTGTTAAAGAATTATAAAAACTTACAAATAGTAAGAATTATGGATTAACATATTCTTATGGTGATTTAATGCTTGGGCTGCTCAAATAAACCAATAATAATAATAAAGAAAATTTCCTCATATGTTAGACAACTTATTTATGATAGAAGTTCAATCACTACTCTAAATCGATCAATCATAATATTGTTCAAGTTAGTAGAAATTAGCCTGCCCTAGAAGACTATACATGAAGTCTAGCCCTTTTAGTACCACCATACTCAAACATATAAAGGTGTCAAAACTCAATTGGAGGTAATAATCTAGACTTAACACGATTACGAAGAAGTTACGTCTTTTGGACTAGTAACTAAG